>NW_016107325.1:5294155-5316066 GCF_001604975.1 Cebus imitator
ATAGCATTGAATCTATAAATTACTTTGGGCAGTGTGGCCATTTTCGCAATATTTATTCTTCCTAACCATGAGCATGGAATGTTTCTCCATCTGTTTGTGTCCTCTCTTATTTTTGTTGAGCAGTGGTTTGTAGTTCTCCTTGAAGAGGTCCTTTACATTCTTTGTTAGTTGTATTCCTAGGTATTTTATTCTCTTTGTAGCAACTGTGAATGGCAGTTCATTCTTGATTTGGCTCTCTGTTAGTCTGTTATTGGTGTATAGAAATGCTTGTGATTTCCGCACATTGATTTTGTATCCTGAGACTTTGCTGAACTTGCTTATCAGTTTCAGGAGATTTTGGGCTGAGACGATGGGGTCTTCTAAATATACAATCACGTCGTCTACAAATAAAGACAATCTGACTTCCTCCTTTCCTAATTGAATACACTTTATTTCTTTTTCTTACCTGATTTTTCTGGCTAGAACTTCTAGTACTATATTGAATAGGAGTGGTGAGAGAGGGCATCCTTGTCTAGTGCCAGATTTCAAAGGGAATGTTTCCCATTCTTGCCCATTCAGTATGATATTGGCTGTGGGTTTGTCATAAATAGCTTTTATCATTTTTAGATACGTTCCGTCAATACCTGGCTTATTCAGAGTTTTAAGCAATAAAGGGCTGTGCAAGACTGGTGGACCCCACTCTGCCCCCTCGCAGGGACTGGTGTGGGGGCTGCCAGGGGCCTCCCACTTATTCTACACCTCTCATGTCTCTTCACCATGCCAGACTAGAGTCAAGCTCAACAGGCTCTTCTTTCCCTGCTTATTCTACCAAGCCCATTCCCTTGGCTGTGGCTTCACTGGATAGTAGGTAGGGACAGTGGGAATCTCATTCATCCATTCATGCGCATCACTAATTAGGTGACGAGGCATTTGGCTACCTTAAGAGAGTCATAGTTACTCCCGCTGTTTACCCACACTTCATTGAATTTCTTCACTTTGACATTCAGAGCACTGTGCAGAAATCACATCGCGTCAACACCCGCCACGGGCCTTCACAGAAAGTATGCTTCTTTATAGAGACAGTGAGTCCCAGAACTCAAGCAATTTGTTCCATGGTCATTGATAAGATAACAAATATAACTCAAAATTCCCATTAATGTCATATTTTTCCCATACACAAACAGATGGAAAACTGTAGCAAACTTGACTGAAAAATGTAAACTCTTGGGAGAATAAGTTTTAAAATGTAAAAGCCTACACCTGATACCTGTTCAACACTGTACTTAATGCTAAGAAGAAACAAGATGTTCTTCTATATATACCATTTCATTCTAAATAATTCACAGTTCTTAAGACACATGTGGACCAATGTCTAAATTTTCTTATGAAGTACATAGTGTTCCCAAAGCAGGTTGTTGGATTTTGAGCCCATGAAAGTTTCAGAAAGATTTTATCTGTGACACCTGCATGCTGTACTTAGTCATATGGCAGTGTACCACTGCCAGTGAAGGCCTTTGGGAAAGTAATTGCACCACAGGTGACCCAAGCTCTGTACTATGTAACTTGCATCTGCTGGACCA
This sequence comes from Cebus imitator, assembly GCF_001604975.1. Classification (NCBI taxonomy): domain Eukaryota; kingdom Metazoa; phylum Chordata; class Mammalia; order Primates; family Cebidae; genus Cebus; species Cebus imitator. The sequence goes on from NW_016107325.1 coordinate 5,295,715, forward strand.
CTAGTGTGAAGAGAATGGATGATGCCAGAGTTCTGAAAAAAGTACAGAATCTCTAGGTTAGAAGAGACCTTAAATTTCATCCAGTCCCTACCGCACTGATGTAAGCATCTTTGAAAAGCATTTAAAGTAAGATATTACAAACTCAGGAAGCATTATAGCAGACAAACCACCACTATCTATAAATAAAATGTTTTAGGTACACCAAAGAGAATGTGCTTGGAGCTCAGAAAAGGCCCTCTAAAAAAGTTTTGTTCCTCTTTGAAATTTGAAAGGTAACAGTTCCTCCGATGCTTTCCAATACTTCTTCAATTCAAGGACAGGTGTTACAAATTTCAGACTGTTTCTTTCTCACTCCCTTATTCAGCAATATTTATATAATGCCTACCATGTAAAAACTAATCTTTCAAAGTTGGGATTAACACTTATGGCCACCACAAAAGTGATTTTTGTTCCCATAAGAACCTCCATTCAATTTCTTAAAAAATCATGTCCTACATAGGTGGCCATAGCTCATAGGCACTTCCACTTTTAAGAAAAAATATTCCGTAATAACAAATACTAAAGGAGAATCTCAAGAAGAATGATGGTAAATTTTAGATATTTTTAATAACTCACAAGTTACTGTTACTAGAATAAATATGCACTAAAATGCGAAAGATATCAGAACCTTAAAATTAAATACCAGGGTATTGTTTAGTGTAAGTAAAGAGAGGTGAGAATAAAGAGAATGGGGTAATGAAATCACGTGAGTATGTCAGAGCAGGTGCTGAAGCAAGTTTAAATCGTTACCTGTAGGAAGATTAGGAAAGGTCAAAGGGCAGAGAGAGAGGGAATTTTGTGAAAAGATTTTCTGGAGCAAGCTACAAATTCCCATTATCCTCTCCTTCTCCAGTAGAAGGAGTTGGTGCCACTTCTCTCAGAAGTGTGTGTCCCCTGAATTTGTAAGGTTTGGTCAACAGGAACTAGACTCAACTGATAAATTACAAGCAGTCGATGGCAGCACAGAGAGGGCTGCAGCTGGGGTGTAAATGCAATTCACTCCCACACTGGGGCAAAGAGGCATGTCTCAGGAACCAGATGTAGAATCTGTGGTAGAAATGCCAGGCAGGGAGTATTCAAAATAGAAATCTGTCTAAAAGAGCAGCCTGCCAAGGTGAAAGGACCTGTGATCCTTTCCTTTCCCCTCAACTAGAACATCAGGGGGGCATCAAGAGTGCTCTCAGCAAGTATATGTGCCCTGAGCCTTCGACTCATAATTAATTTCCATGACTCTAACTTCCAGGCAATAGGTCAAAGCCCATTGTGTCAGGTGGGCATCTTTGTTGGTCTTTACACTCTGGAGTACCTCACCTCCAGAGGCTATGGAATGTAGCAGTAATTAGATAAGTAAGAATGTCTAGTCAATATGGAGGACTGAATTGACAGTAAAGAACCCTTCTTTGTGGAAAAATTAAACTCCAACAATAACAAAATTTAGCTACATGGCCAAATCCAGAGTGAAATCCTTGAGCAACAAAAATCAGAGAAGTAAATAGAATCTTAAGCCAAAGCAGCTCATGGTTTGTATCCTTAATGGATATGAAACCTAGTAGGGCGGGGGCTTTGGAGCTATCACAAACAAAGGAGTTTAAAATGTCATTCCATGTGTATAGAAGGATAGCATACACTGACAGAAGAGGTCCTATTGGCAGCAACAGATGCTAGAATGCAATGAAGTAATATTTTCAAAGTGGTAAAGGGAAGTAACTACCCACCAGTTGAATTATGTCAAGTGAAAGTAACTAGATATAAAGACAAAGAATTTACTAGTCACAGAAGATTAACTAAAAAAAAAAAATTAAAATAATAAAAAAAGAAATAACATTATTCAGCAAGAATAGAGGTAATCTTAGAAGAAAAGAGTAGACACAAGAAATAATGATGAGAAAAAGAAGCTAGTAAGCATGTTTGTAAATCTAAATAAAGTTTGGATGGAATAATCATTCTAAGTCCTGACATTTGCTCAGGAAGAAGATAGAGAACTTGGTTAGTTTTATATTTTGTTAAGTTGGATATGCATGTTAGAAACTTAAAGGCTAGACCAATTGCAGTGGCTCAGGCCTGTAACCCTAGCACTTTGGGAGGCCAAGAGAGGAAACCACTTGAGGCCAGGAGTTTAAGATTACAGTGAGCCATGATTGCACCACTGCACTCCAGCCTGGGTAACAGAGTGAGACCGTGTTTCAAAAAATTAAAAAAGAAACTTAAAAGCTAACCACTATAAGGAGCAAAAACCAAATGTATAATTACAAATGATTTGAGAGGAAGTAGAGAGAATAAAATTTGCTCAATTCAATAGGAACCAAGGAAAGAGAAAGAAACATAAAATGGATAGGACAAATAAGCATTAATATATTAATAATCATAATAAATACAAAAGGTTGAATTCGCCCAAATTGGATTTTTTAAAAAGAGAATAGCATCCAGCTATTTTCTTATGTTAAGAGATACACACAGGCTGGGTACGGTGGCTCATGCCTATAATCCCAGCACTTTGGGATGATGAAGCAGGAGGATTGTTTGAGGCCAGGAGTTCAAGGCCAGCCTGGACAACATATGACAACCCAACTCTATAAAAAAAATTTTTTTTTAAGTAGCATGGTGGCTTACAGCTGTATTCCCAGCTACTCAGGAGGTTGAGGCAAGAGAATCACTTGAGCCCAAGAGTTTGAGTTCAAGGCTGCAGTGAGCTATGATTATTGCACCACTGTACTCCAGCTTGGGTGTAGAGTAAGAGTCTGTCTCTAAAAAAACAAAACAAACAAACAAAAAAAGCAGAGATGCACCCCAAACATAATGATCAAGAAGGGATGGACAAACATCGACCAGGTAAATACTGATCAAGACAGCTGGTACTGTAATATTTAAATCAAACAACATAGAGTTTTAAGCCAAGAGGCATTAATAGAAACATAGATACATAAGATAAAAAGAACAATTCAATAAGAAAACAAAATAGTCATTAACTTTTATGTACTTAACAATATAGTCTCAAAATACATAAAGTAAAAATGATAAAATTACAAAAAGGAATTGGCAAATCTACGATCATGTTGGAGATTTTCATTTACCTTTCTCAGGATCTAATATATCAGGCAGAGAAAAGAAAAATACTGAATATTTATAAAATATTTCAGCAACACAATTAAAGAGCTAATCTAAAAGATATTCTATACATATAAACCTATATATAATAAATAGAAAAATAGAAAACATACTTTCTTTTCAAGCCTAAGTGGAACTATCTGAAAAAAAATGACTACATACCAGGCCACAAAGCTATTTATATTACATATCTATATCACAAAAATAACCTGCTAATCAATGAGGGAATCATAATGAGGAAATTATTTAAAAAAAAAAAAAAAACAGCCAGATGTGGTGGCATGTACCTGTAGACCCAGCTACTCAGGAGGCTGAAGTGGGAGGATCACTGGAGCCTAGCCTAGGCAACATAGCAAAAGCCCCTCTCAAAAACAAAACAAAAAACTCTGAAAATATACAATAATAGTGTTCTATATACTAAAAATTTGCACATGTTACTAAAGCAATATTTTAGCCTTAAGTGAGCTTACTTAACAAGAAAAATAAAAAATAAATGAGCTAAGAATTCCACTGAAGACTGGGAGATGAAAAGAATAAATGCAAAGAAAGTAGAAGAAAAGATGTAATAAAGATAATAGCAGAATTAATGAAATTTAAAAAACTCAAAACTAATAGAGATGATGAGCCCACCAAAATATTCCCTCTGATTCCTTAAGAGTCCTTCACTGTCCATGATGTGGGACAAAGCTATCTTCATTCCTCACCGGCTGCTGGTATAGATTACCTACTGGCATTGCTCGATGGAAATACAATGTGAGCTGCCAGTTAGAATGGCGATCATTAAAAAGTCTGGAGAAAACAGTTGCTGGAGAGGATGTAGAGAAATACAAATGCTTTTATACTGTTGGTGGGAGTGTAACTTAGTTCAAATGTTGTGGATGACAGTATGGCAATTCCTCAAGGATCTAGAAACAGAAATTCGATTTGACACAGCAATCCCATTACTGGGTACATACTCAAAGGATTATAAATTATTCTATAAAGACACATGCACACGTATGTTCATTTAGGCACTGTTTACAATAGCAAAGACTTGGAACCAACCCAAATGCCCATCAATGATAAACTGGTTAAAGAAAATGTAGCACATATACACCATGGAGTACTATGCAGCCATAAAAAAGGATGAGCTCATGTCCTTTGCAGGGGCATGGATGAAGCTGGAAACCATCATTCTCAGCAAACTGACACAAGAACAGAAAACCAAACACCACATGTTCTCACTCAAAATTGGGAGTTGAACAATGAGAAACATGGACACAGGGAGGGGAACATCACACACTGGGGCCTGTTGGGGGCTGGGGGGGTTGGGGGGATGGCAGGGGGTGGGGGGATTTGGGAGGGATAACATTAGGAGAAATACCTGATGTAGGTGAGGGAGGATGGATGCAGCAAACCACCATGGCATGTGTAACAATCCTCACGATCTGTACATGTATACCAGAACTTAAAATATAATAAATTTTTTAAAAAAGAAATACAATGTGAGCTACATATGCAATTTAAATTTTATAGTAGTCACATTAAAAAAAATTACAAGAAACAGGTCAAATACATTTATTAATATATTTTAATTAAACCAATATATCAAAAATATCGTTTCAACACATTTTTAACAAGGTATTTTATTGAGATATTTTATATTCTTTTTCCATTCTAAGTCTTTACATCTGGTATATATTTTACACTTGCAGCGCATTTCAATTTGAACTAGCTGCATTTCAATTGCCCAGTAGCCAACATGCTACTGGCTAGCATTTATCAAATTGGTTGGAGCAAATCTGTCTTCAGATGGCATACCATATAATTTCAGAATTCTTTAGCCTTTGAAGTCACTATTGTATCTTGTTTGTTTTTTAATTTGGCCTTTGGAACAGGATAAAGACTTCTATAACTATTGTTTCATCTACACTGCATGTTCTGCGAAGTGGTGGCAACCCTCTGGTAAGTTACCTTGCTAACAGTGTCTAAGTCTTTTCCAGTCAGTTGTAGTGGCATTAGTTCTGATAGTGGACAAAGTTCTAGTGGCCATATAGTTGACAGCATTTCAAGAGTTACTACCTACTTTCCATATTAGTGTTTACACAACAGAGATTCTCTATAGGCACCTCTATTCCCCAAGAATTTCATGTGGAAATAACAAAATGGCCTAGATTCACCTGAAGATAAATTGCTTTAATTATGAGGCAGACTGTGAAACTCACAGTTTCAAATATCAGGTCAGTGCAGTGCCCAGCATCGGCAGTAGCTTTGCTGTGCTATTTCTCCAGGTGCTACTATTGATCCTTAATATTACTGGAACACTTCCATTCAAGACTATCTTCATCTGTGCGATTTGCCCACTTCTTCAACAGAAGAAAATTGATCTCAGTAATTGTGAGAGGAGACTATGATTTCCCAGTGTGGTAAAGTTTGCTGTTTGACATTTTAGTCCAATTGTTGGCATTATTACTAAAATCTATGGAAATCTCACAGCATCATTATTTCTTAGGTCTTAGAATTAATGATGAAGCTGTACAGATACCTATCAACTCTCATTTTTTACTTTCTGTGAGATCATGAAGGGAATAGAGTGCTTAAGACAGGTCATGGACTTAAATTGGACAACCTGGGTTTGAATCCCAGCATCACTTACATACCAGCCTTGCGTCTGAACCTCAGCTTCCTCAACTTTAGAGTGGGAAATATTAATTAAGATTACAAAATGATTTCACAAAATAAAATATAAGGTGCATGACACAGGGCTCAGCACTCAGAATTATTTCATAAACTTTAACTAGGTCAATCTGTGAGTTCCTAATTTCTTTAAGCAAATTTGGGAGCATTGAAAAAAATGACCAACTAATAGCATTTCTAAAGCTCTGAAGACAATTCTTTCCAAAAGAAATTCCAGTTTACCTGTTTCTCACTAAAGCTCCCCTGTGATGATCTCAGTTTCCTTTTTGGATATTTATTATGCAACAATGCTAACATTTTGGTTTAGAAGCTCCCTGACTCAGGTCCCATTACCAATGATCAAGCCAGGTTAAAGTTCTCTAAACATATTTGGCATCAGCGGGTGGAATAACCCAGTTTCAGTGTCACTTTCCCTAATCTTATTCTGAATCCAGAGTAGGCATTGTAAGGCCAATATTTTTAAAATTTTTCCTAGCTATGTAATTTTTATATCATTTTTTGCTCTGGGTAAGGGGAGGCCAAGTCAGAACTGAAAAATAATAGGGTTTATTTAAGGAAGGTACTCTGATGGGAATTTTGCCCCAAGGCCACTCCTGTCCCTTCGGGTAGGATGAAGCTCCCCTTTAGACACTCACCTATTGGGATGGGCAATTCTCCCCTGTATTGCCATTTAGAGTTATAGCTCCTCTTTTCAAGGTACACATTCATAAAAACTACAAATCTGATGTCCACACTATTCATCTGCTGAAATTACAGTATGCTGGAGCTAAAATTTCACTTTCTGAGACTTCTGTCAATCCATTGAGAGTGTGGCATAAAACAAGACACATTTTTGCAATTTTTCCAGTAAATCCACTTAAATGTTATAATATTTCCTTTGAGAATACTGATTAATAGTTCATGTAGTTAGTAGTATCTTCCAGGCACTATTCTATTTGTTTTATAAAAATAATAGTATTAATCCTCACAATAGCCCTATGTGAGAGATACGATTATTATTCTCACTTTATAGATGAGAAAAAACAGGTACAAAGAGGTTAAGAACTCACCTAAGGTCTCCTAGTTGCCAAGTGGTGAAGTCAAGGTTTGAATGCAGATCTCATGTCAGATCCTATGCCTTTAACTACTATAACACATTCTGTCTCTCATTAAAAAAGCATTAGAAGTATACACAAAATCAAAAAGAAGGCTGTGCATTATGAAGTAAATTTGTCACAAGTTTAGCATATTTCTGGTCTGGAACCAAAAATATTTAAATAACCTAATCTTAATTTATACATGTCTCAGAAACCATATGCTTATAAAGCACTAGGGGACACAGGCAAGGATGTAAAATGATTATGAAAATCAACCAAAAGGTCAATGTAGCTTTCACCATAGTTACTGTGGTATTTTGGTGCTCTTATTTATGAATATTTTTCCTCCTCTCCAACATACCCAGATTGTAAAAGGGTAAAGAAGAGATCTTATGTGTTGGATGATGTTTCTTTTTCTTTTTCTTTTTCTTTTTTTCTTTTTTAATTTGAGCAGGACATCATTATCCAAGCCCAGCCTTGAATATGTGCTATACACAAAACAATTTATCTACTAGAGTTCATGGGCAGCTGGATTGGGAAAAAACACATTAATTATCATTCAAGTGGAAATGCCCCCATAGACATACCATTTAATTAACAGAGGCCAGTATTGGAAATGAATAATTTGAGGCAAGACAGAGAAAGATGTGTGAGACAAACCCTTAGGTGATTTAAGGACATTATCTGTGGATAAACACTTTAAAATACATGAAATATACCTCTATCTTATAAACTTCTTGTAATCATAAAAGGATTCCTTAGAAGAAAGGCCCCTGTGAGCCTCTTTCTTGCCTGTATTTAAAGTCATCACCTGTGAGCAGGAGGCTTGTTGTGTTCCTCAGGAACATCAATTCCATTAGAGGCTGGAAAATCCCACTCCCTTGAATTCAAACTCTGAAAAGATCAGAGCTAAAATCACTTCATGTAGCAAGTTCTTCTGTCTTCAAAAACCCTTGAAATTTGTAGCTCTGCCAAGATTATAAATAGAAGTGATATGGCAGCACCGAATTGATCATTCTGTTAAATGTACTCACCCTATTTGGGATAGTTTTATGAAGCATGGCGGCAGCTGGGGCAGAGGTGGCTGCTCAGCCACCATCATCACTGTTGCCACTGCTGCAAAATGTCTTTCCTTTTTTAAAATCTCTTTACCAAGGAAAGCCAAAAGAGATTTCCCTAAAGCATTATTATAAAAAATAGAAGGACAGCCTGCTTTTCAAAGCAGTCTGAGCAATCATCAGAGTCTGAAATGAAATCACATATACCCACTGACTCCCTGAAAAGAATCCAAACATCAGAATTCCAGGACCCAGTTTGGCATTAAGGTGGACTGCACTCCACTGTTAAGGCACTGTCAGATTTTGTGTTATGATTCTTGAAAATATCACCCTTAATGAGACCAAATGTTCCATCTAGCTTGGGTGGGAGGGGAACGGTGAAGGTGGGCAGCAGGGGAAGAGTTGGGTGTAGATTTTCATGTCTGACCTTGGTATTTCCTTGCAACCCTCTGTAAACAAGAAAAGTTCATCTTCAATGATCCGTTCTTTTTTGTATTCTTCCCCCTACTTTCGTATCTCTTTAAAACACCAGGACTCTTAATTTAATTCAATTCAAGAAGTATTTATATATGAAAAAGAAATATATGTATATACGTATAGATATATAGCATCTTCATAATAAACTCTTTAGCACTGGAATAAGAAATCAGGGCAGGGAGAGACGCAGAGGGAAGGAGCTGTGTGACCTGAATGAATTTTTCCCCCTCTTGCCGATGTCATCTTCACCCTGGAGGCTTTTCCCTCTAGTTTCCTTTGTCACCCCCATGGTCACCTGTGAGAGTAAACTCTGTATGGGCAAAAACTTGTCCCATAGCTTAGTTGAGATGCTTTCAACCAAGCTTCTCAAAATTCCAAGAATAAAGAAAAATAAATATTGAGAGTTGCTGGGTACAGCAGCTCATGCCTGTAATCCCAGCATTTTGGGAGGCCAAGGCAGGAGGATCACTTGAGTACAGGAGTTTGAGACCAGCCTGAGCAACATAGTGAAACCCTTTCTCTATAAAAAGTAAACAAAATTAGCCATAAGTGGTGACTTCACCTGAGGTTCCAGCTACTCGAGAGGAAGTGGAGGTGGGAGGATCACTTGAGCCTCAGAGGTCAAGGCAGCATTGAGCCAAAATTAAGCCACTGTACTCCAGCCTGGGCAACAGAACATACCCGGTCTTAAATAAATAATAAATAAATAATGTTGAGAATGCAGAAATCAAAACAATTCAGATTATAAAGAAAACCATTTGTCCCTCCTAGTCGTTTTTCAGCAGGAAAAACCTTTATTTCAAGCAGAGTCTTACACAAACCCTAACAAATCAAACAGAAAACCTTGGAGCTGCACTGGTAAGTGAAGAGATAAACTCCTTCAGGTTCTACTTTTCTACTGACCTTCCTTTATCTTAAGGACATCCCTGAGAAGCCTCCCTGGAAACCCTAAAGAGTCTCTGAGCATCATTTAAAAATAACCTTAAGTAGAGACCTTTATGTGACAGATTCTGGCTTTAATACACCTCAAGACCACAATCTCCCCATCTCCCCTTCACCTCTACACACCATAGATATCTCAACCCTCCCTCAAAGTCAAGCCCAGGACAGCACTGCCTTTCTCTCTCCTGCACCATCTGTGCTGGTCTAATACATATGTTCCTTCCCCTAGTGACAGACGCTAGGCTTAACCTTACTTTTCAGCTGTGGCTGCATCCCTGGTGTGGGTATGGCCTAGTCCCAAATACAGATCCACAGTATAACACAATCTTAATATAAAATAATAACCTCAGCATTCACATAATCATGAATTGATACAGAGGAAGACGTTTCCTCCTTAATCTTTCAGGGATTCCCATCCCTGAAAGATTATAATATTGTAGAGGAGACAAAACATGTTTACATATGAAATTATCTGACTTGAAATAGAAAATAAAGTAAGGCAGTATAAAAGAAGTTTCTAAACAGTATAAAAGAAGTTTTCTAAAGTGAACATGTAAGTGGTATGAGTGGTAAGAAAAGGCAGGGAGCAATACTTGCTGGAATGATCAGCAAATATTTAAAAGAATAGTTTAGAATTAAGATGGATGCTGAAGGAGGGATTTAGAGAGGACAGATGGAAAGAAAGAGAAGGGTATTCCCAGCAAGCATCTGGCAAACTAAGGTGTATTCTCTAGGAAGAAATTTGCATTCTAAATAATAAATGCCAAATAGATCTCAGCTTTACTTAAAAGAGCAAACTTCTAAGAAGAAACAAGTTACATTAGATCCTTGATAGAAGAAAGATTTTTTCCCACTGAGAAGATGTAAGTGGAGCTTCTCAAACCACTTTCAACAACTCAGAATTACCTCTAGTTTGTGTTTTGAATCTCTGCCCAAGGCATTTTGAGGAGGAATATGAAAACCTAGTAGTTTGCATTCCAGTGTGTTGCAATAATTTTGAAACACTAAACAGTATATTCTTCTTCCCACTTTTATCTTTCTTCACCTTCCATTCCACCTATTCTAAGCTCATTGTCTGATAGAGGATAAGATCACAGAAAGTAGAAAAGAAAGGAATCTTTTCCTGGCTTTGGACTTTCAAAAGCCAAGATGAAAGATTTAGAAGAAAATAAGATGATTTCTTAATAGTTGTCCTCATTTATACCTCCATCTCCGATCCCTTCATTCCCTCAAAGCCAAGAATTCCCCAGGCCTGGGGGAGGGTTGGGAAAATAGGTGGTAGGAAGTGATGTGAGAGAAAGGTCCTCCTGGAAGATGCCCTTCACCTCAAGGACAAGAGTAAAAGCAAGTTTTAAACCAGCCTGCCTTCACCCAAACAAGGACATACGTTAAGGCTGTGCTACTTGTCCATCCTTCAAACTGGCAACTAGTGAGGAATTTCCTTCCACAGCATGCATTTTGGCACTAGAGCGCCATCATTTTCTGCCAAGTTACTATAGATAACTGCCTACTCCAGTGGTTTTCATACATTAATGTGTATAAGAATCACTTTTGGGGGGGGCTTGTTAAAACACAGATGGTCAGGCTCCACCACTGGAGTTTCAGATTCAGCAGGTCCAGGGTGCAGATGGAGAATTTGCCTTTTTAACAAGTTCCCCAGTGATGCTCATGGTGCAGGTCTAGGGACCACACTTTGAGGGGTGCCCTAGGTAATGCATAGGACATTTTACTTAACAATTTTACATACAAGTTATGGGACCTTAACCACATTTCCTATCCCCTCTGTCCCTCAGTTTATATGTTAAATTTTTAAAAAAGTATATTACCTACCTCACACAGTTGTGGGTGAAGATTAAATGAGATGTTGCTAAAATATTTAGCAAGGGAATTGGCTTATGACACGTAACATTGCTGGTTATTATTATTTATAACAACACTTAATATAAGGCCTCACCCCTAATTGTTTTTAATAAATGTTTTCTGGCTAGCTGAATTATCACTGAACTTTGAGAATCCCAAAAACAAGTTGGGTGAATCTACACACTCCTGTCCCCAACTCTGTTTCCATGTCCATACCCTAACAATGACAGGACCAAGAAATTGCCTTCTGGTCTCTCCTGCCTGAAGCCTGAGCATGTGTCCCTCTAAACCCACTTCTCCAGACCCCGCTAATGAAATGTAAAGAATGTCAGCAGGCAGCAGGCCTCCGTGGTTAAGAAAAGGAAACCAGGAGAGATGGGCTTCCAGAGATGTGGTCCCAGTAGGAATTCAGAATTGCCAGTATTCTTAGCTCCTGCTTATCTTGGATTGAGCCTTTGTTAGATTTTTTGTTTGTTTTTAAAACTAAGCAGTCTTGTGAAAATCAGCTTCTCAGTAAGCTGTATAGGCACTTCCTGGTTACCCATGATATGAGAATAACCTTTAAACTATTTCCATTTCTAATCTGGACTGGAAACAGGAAACGCATTGGATACAGCTTTAAACAACAACAACAAAAAGGAACCAAAAGATAAACCAAATTGTCCCAGAGTTCAGAAGAGGTTTATGCTAAGTGTTAGAAGGTTCAGATTTAGTGAATCCTCCCCCACTTTCTGCCATTCCAGAAATTCCTTTTAGAGGAGGGGAGAAAAAAAAAAAAAAAAAAGTAGGAAGTTGTACTGAATTGCACAGCACTGCCATCTTCAGGGCCAATGAGGAAAATTTCCCAGGGTCAGCCAGATAAATCATCTTCCTAAACACTTCATTGAAATATAATCAGATGGTTAAAAATTTGACAGCAGACAGACTGGAACAGATTTTTCTACTGTTTTCAATGTTTGAAACGTTAGTAGACACAGCTTTTGGTGGTGTGTGCACATTTAAAAAATATTTGCTGATTGAAAAGCCATTTGCAATAAATAGGAAAGTTTAAATAGCTCAAACTGCATTGCCAAATGATGGGAGTAACACAGGCACAAACATATTGTTCAGAAAAAAGAAAAAAAAAATTCCTTAAAAAGAAAAGTATGAATCGAATGATTTAGAAGTGCTGTTTGAACAGATGGTGTGATTAACAACCAGTGTGTTAGCCATCTCAGGAGCTTGCAGAGAAGTAAACAAATGCAAGGGGAAAAAATCACTTTATTCCCCCAAAGAGTGTTTAGTTTATTTCATTATAAAAATTTAGAAGTCTGCATTTTGAAAGTTGCATATCCCTGGGGATATTGGAAATAAGAATTGAAGGAAGTCTTTTTGGAGAAAGACCACATTAAGATAAATGTTGATGCTTCCCATACAGGCTGAGATGTACAGTCATCCAAAATGCTGGAGGCAGGTGGCTGTGCAGAACACAATGGCCATGGAGAAAGAGGGCTGGGTTCTCACCCTGGTTGTAGCCCTACCTGCCGCTGGCCTGGAAGGCCAGCCTTGTTCTCTCTAGACTTCAGTATCTTTGGAAAGTAAGAGTGAGAACCAGATGAGCTGTTAAGCTGTGCTTCAGAAACTTTAATGTGCACCTGGGGATCTCATTAAAATGCAAATTCTAACTCTTCAGCCTGGGGTAGGGTCAGAGAGTTTGACTTTCTACTGGGCCCCAGGCAATGCTGATGCTGCTGATCCACAGGCCACGTGTTTATCACCAGGGTTCTAAGTCCTTCCAGTGATGATACTCTATCATCTTCTGATATTCCAGGTGTTGTTCAGGCAAGAATAGAAGACCAAGTGTCTACTTTCCTAAGGTATATGACTCAGAAAAGGGTAAACATATATATGCTTAAATATATAATAAGCATACCTAATGCTGAATTAATTTTAAAAGTAAATATTTATTTGCATTATGTAATTAACAATAGAATTTGACTTTTGTGAGCAGGAGAGTGAAGGGGCTGTCCTGAGAATTGGGTGTGGAGACCAGATACTACATAGGTATGAAACGAGGGGGAGCTTGAGATTGGGAGTTTGAATCATCCACCAGCATCCACATAGCATATTCAAGACAGATCCTGAGACTTCACCAGAATTTGACACTTTTGCTCTATGAAGGGTACTGTTAAGAAAATAGAAGAATTGAGAAAATATTTGCAAATTACATATCCTACAAAGGACTTATGAAAATTTAGAAGTCTGCATTTTGAAAGTTGGATATCCCTAGGGGATATTGGAAATAAGAAGTGAGGAGAGTCTCTACATATCCAGAATGTATAAAAAAATTATCAAAATTCAACAGTAAGGAAATATCCCAATTTAACAATAGGCAAAAAGTTGAACAGAGACTTATCCAGAGGAGAGATATGGGTGGCAAATAGAAGATGTTCAACATCACTAGTCACTAGAAAAACACACATTAAAATGATGATGACATACCACCATACACCTATCCAAATGGCTAACATAAAAAATATTGACAATACCAAGTTCTGGTGAGGAAATGGAAAACTGGATCACTCATATATTGCTGATGGGAATACAAAATTATATGACAATGGGAATACAAATTATATGTTGAAAAGACAAAACTAAAGTGACAGAAAACAGACCAGCAGTTGCCAAGAGGACAGGTGTGGGTACAAAAGGGTAGCACAAAGAAGTTTTGCAGGAAGATGTAAGTTTCCACATCCTGATTGTGGTGGTGGTTAAATCTACACAGGTGTTACAATTCATAGAATTATCACCATGAAAAACTCTATTTTACTGTATGTTAATTAAATTTTTTAAAAAAGCAATGATCTGGAAAACATTGAACAATTGGCTTTTTAAAACTTTGAGAAGTGAAATGTTTTTGAAAGTAAGTATTTGAAGGAAGTGTTTCCTGCCACCACTATAATATTTTACCAGTAATGTTTTAGTCTTAGCTCCCATTTTCTATCTGTTCACACAGTCTCAGGGGCCGTTCCTGTATTCTGCTCCCAACAGTGTTATCATTAAGCCCATGGCACCCTTTCCTTTTCTGATCATATTTTACAATGTCAAATCCATCTTTCCCTACAAGTTAAGGCCCTATCTTTAACACAAATCAGCAGTGAGTCCAGGAGACCAACTCATTGCTGACAAGGCCTTTCCTCCGAGAAACTTAATATTCTTATAAAAATAAATTAAATCAGTGGATTTTCCCATTGTTTGCACCACATAATACTCCCCCAGAAACTTCACAGAATGTGTATTAACAATTCCTAAGAAAAAGATAAATGGCTGTAAGAAGATAGTCAACCTCATTAGTAATTGAAGGGCTGCAAATTAGGATGAGATGCATTTTTTAACCCACTAGCTTCATAAAGATTAAATAGAATGGTGATCTATACAGTGTTGAGAAGAGTGTGAGGAAATGGCATGTGGGTGTGAACTGGTTTACCTTTCAAGCGGCCTTTCAAGAGGCCAATTTGGCAGTATGTAGCAAAAGCCTTAAAAATGTGCATTCCCTTTGGCCTGGGGATTCAACTTCTAGAAATTTATCCTAAGAAATAAGCAAGGATGTTTGGCTTTGCATTGTTTCCTCTTCCAGGGAGTAGATAAAGATACTATCATTGTCTGATATTCTAGATGCTACACAGAGCATATTATACTCTGAGAGTATAATATTATTCGGAAGTATGTATAGATTAATACATATAAAGAATATACTGAATGCCAAATATCGAATCAATTTTTAAAGTAAATAATTTCAGTTACAAAACTTGAAATAATTTACATATTTAAAAGATAGATGATTAGTCGCATAAACTACATAATATCCAAGCAATACCACTATTAGAAACAATATATAGCTATATTTTTTGACATAGAAAGATTTACATTTTGTATGGGTTTTTTTGTGAAAGATACATACTACAAGACAGTACTATCTTACTTTTTATACAAAATTTACAAAAGACAGAAAACATGTATGGGGGGAAGCTGTAAGCATACACTTCAAGACATTATTATGGGTATTGCTGAGTAGTAGGATGATGATAACTGATTTTTATTGTCTTCTTTATAATTTTCTGTATTTCCTTTCCTTCCCAATGAGGATATATTGCTTTCATGATTGAAAACAAATTTTAATAAAACTGTTTCTAGAAATAACTAGCAGATTAATCAGACACAGTTTCCTTTGTACCATTGTTGCCAGACCCCCCCGAAAAGACTTTACCTGTTGGACATTTGGAATCCCACCTTTCATCACAGACTTTATAGGCTTACCAGCAGGTTCTAACCACTACTCCCAAAGTATTTGGAGTCACATGGCAGCCACTGCCACAGTGGCCAAATGCACAGCTGTTATGTCTTGGACAATTGCCCTATCTGGAGTCCATTATAAGATATTGGGTGAGTATCAGCCACTTCCAGTAATCTTGCTGTGCCCTGACTTTTTCCTTCATACCTCACAACTACCTGCTTCCTATATTAATTTGGAAATGGAGTTCAGCCTTGACATCTTTCTCTACCATATTCCTTTGAAATAAAAAAAATAAAAACACTATGGAACTTTTTCAAGCAATTTTCCTTAAAACTGGGTTTCATTACAAATTTGAAGTGTTTTCAAATTTTTCAGATAATAAAAAGTCCGAAAACGGGAGAAAAATCTGTCTTTTCTGAATTAATTCTTTTTTATATGCTGGTCACTTTTCTAGTCAAGAGAAAAATAAATGAATTCATTGGATCTACATTATTTTTTAACCACATGTGTAACTTTTCTGTATCTACATAGCTTGTGATTTGATGTATTTAAAAATAATCTTATTACTGATTTCAGAAAACTTTGCAATGTGCTTCTAAAATTATTTATTTAGTCACTTAATCTTTAGTTCACCCATAATACCTGGACATTTTGATTTACTTTTGGCAAACAATTTTCAGGTGTTTGCATTAATGTTTTTAGTTAGCCTCTAGGCTTTTTTAAAAGTTATTTTCAAATCCATTTCAGCCAAGTTTTTCTGATCTGTGCATGAGTTGTATTTAAATCGGTGTCTTTGGCTTTACCCCACCTTGCTAAAATGTTGGACTTAATTGTGCTATGATTACCTAAAGGCTCACACAGGCATACCTGACAAAACCAGTTTTTGTTCATGATGAAAACACTTCATGTCATGCGGGGTTATTCCCCTTTGTTAGAATTAGTCATTTGTCTCATCCGAAAACCTCACTGCTGCATTTCCTCCTGAATTAGGTAGCCTGATAACTGGCAGGTAGATAATAGAAGTTTTTAATTTCTTACCTGGCCTAACTTTTCAGCTTCCCCAGTTTCCTTGGTAAAACTGACTGTCAATATCCTTTTTTTCCTTTACACTTTATTCAGAAAGAATACTTGCTTACAAAAATTTTTGATGTCATTTTGAATGGTAATTTTCCTCACAAAGAATGATACAAATCCCTGAACTCCAACCTAGATATACCATTTCCTACCCACCAATCTCCAATTATGTAAAGACAACTTATTTCATACCCCCCCACACATAACACCGAGCACCTCATCTCATTCAGTTAATAATTTCACATTTTTATATTTTGACCTGACTTTTCTCACATTTCCCACAATGTCAAATCATTTTCTCCTGATAAATCAGACACCATTTTCCTCAACTAAATAATTGACTTCCCTCCAGTGACCCTAGCAACTTACCATGTGCTTTTCTTTTTCTTTTTCTTCTTCTTCTTATTATAAGTTGTAAGATACATGTTCAAAACATGAAGGTTTGTTCCATAGGTATACATGTGCCATGGTGGTTTGTTGCACCCATTAACCTGTCATCTATGTTAGGTATTTCTCCTAATGCTATCCCTTCTCTAGCTTCCCACCTGGACACGCCTTGGAGTGTGATGTTCTCCTCCCTGTGTCCATGTGTTCTCATTGTTCAACTCCCACTTATGAGTGAGAAGATGCGGTATTTGGTTTTCTGTTCCTGCGCTAGTTTGCTGAGAATGATGGTTTCCAGCTTCACCTATATCCCTGCAAAGGACATTAACTCACCCTTTTTAGGGCTGCATAGTATTCCATGGTGTACATGTGCCACATTTTTTTAATCAAATCTATCTTTCATGGGCATTTGGTTTGGTTCCAAGCCTTTGCTTTTGTGAATAGTGCTGCAATAAACATATGTGTACATGTGTCTTTATAGAATGATTTACAATCCTTTGGGTACATACCCAGTAATGAGATTGCTGGGTCAAATGGTATTTCTAGTTCTAGATCCTTGAGGAATCACCACACTGTCTTCCACAATAGTTGAACTAATTTACACTCCCACCAACAATGTAAAACGTTTCTATTTCTCCACATCCTCGCTAGCATCTGTTGTTTCCTGACTTTTTAATGATTGCCATTCTAACTGGCATGAGATGGTATCCCATAGTGGTTTTTATTTGCATTTCTTTAATGAGTAGTGAGCTTTTTTTCATATGTTTGTTGGCCACATAAATGTCTTCTTTTGATAAATGTCTATTCATATCATTTGCCCACTTTTTGATGGGGTTTTTTTCTTGTAAATTTGTTTAAATTCCTTGTAGATTCTGGATATTAGCCCTTTGTCAGACAGATTGCAAAATTTTCTCCCATTCTGTAGGTTGCCTGTTCACACCTGATGATAGTTTCTTTTGTTGTGCAGAAGCTCTTTATTTTAATTAGATCCCATTCATCAATTTTGGCTTTTGTTGCCATTGTTTTTGGTGTTTTAGTCATGAAGTCTTTGCCCATGCCTATGTCCTGAATGGTATTGTCTAGGTTTTCTTCTGGGATTTTTATTGTTTTAGGTCTTAAAAGTTTAAGTCTTTAATCCATCTTAAGAGTTTCTCTGTAATCTAGAAATTGCTCAATTGACCAAAAAAAAAAAATTCAACTTTCCTCCTATTCTTTCCCGATCTAGTCCCATGGCTCAAAAAGTCTTCTTGTTAACAACAATTGCTGCTATTTATCAACTATCATGTACCAGTCACTTTTGAAGCATTGCATTATGTTTTTAAGAGCATGGGAGAAGAATTATTTCAGATTTATAGATGAGGAAACTGTTGCTCAGGGAGTTTAAGTAACTTGCTCAGGCAAACTCAGCTAGTATGTAACAGAGCTGTGATTCAGAATCACGCCTCTCTGATGACAAAGCTACTTGTTTTCTTTATACCATGAGCTTGCATGAACTTACCATTCTCACCCATGTGACTATGTCTAACCATCTTATCTGGTTCATGGACCACTATGCCAGTATAGCTATGGATTGTTAGCATCTTGCCCGCAACACCAACCTGTGCAAGACGAGACTTGTCTGGGACTAACTATATGTAAGTTTCTCTTCAATTCTTATTATTTGACCTTCTTGTTGGGTCATTAAAGGTCCTCCCAAATGCATTATTATTATTTTTCTTTATTTCAAGGGCTTAATCCCTATTCTAGCCTTTTGTGGTTCCTCAAGCAAGCGCTACTTTTCCCTGCTTTCTAAACAAAGCTGGCTATTGATTTATTACTTTTTCAGTGTGTCAGCAAATCAATACACCAGAAAGCAGTTTGTCAGATGATCCAAAGAATGCAGAACAATTATTTTCTTGGGAAAATGAACACTAGGGCTTCCTATGTGAGACTTGTGGGTGATACCATCTTCCCAGACCTTCTTTTGTTCTGGAGGAGAAAAAGCTGGTCTGGTGATTACTCACATCACATTTCCAGCTTTGCCATTCCCTTGGGCACTAACTTATTTTCTGGCATTTGAAAAGATAACTTCCCCAGGGTGTAATTGCAATTAGAACAGGTTGGAGAGAACATCAAATTGCATTCTAGGGAAAAAAAAATTAATGTGGAGGAAGGGAGGTAGGTGGTAAGAAAAGAAGTTATTAACTTCCAAAATACATTGTAATTTTCATTGTAATGTATTTATTTTCCAAAATACATTGTAGAGAAACACAAAGCTTGTCATTTACACTTGGTATTTCTTCTATTTTTGTTATTGGGTTATTGACAGGCAATTTTATTTGCCAATTTTAAATTAATCATGAAATCAAACTGCTACTTGGCATGCCACTCCCTCTCAAATCATCTCCGCAGCCTTCAGCTGACAATTCTGACATGCGCACAGATAGCCCTTGACTGTGCAATGCTGACCTATGCTAATTCCAGATACTGGCATCTTCTCTTCCAACCGTTTAAGGGTAATGTTACCGCCTCCATGGAACGAATCACTGCTGCCTCAGTGATTTAACCTTTTGGGTTCTCTGGGCTAAAAGAAAAGAAAAGAAAAGAAAAGAAACTAGCATTTAAAAATCACTATTATTTTTAATCTATTTTTAAGCTAAGGAATTATTATAATTATGCTAAAATATAAAGAAACTCTTTTTAATGTATAAAAATTGAGGTTAAATTCATTAGCCAAGCACCTTAAATTAGATTCAATCCCAGAATGAGTGTTTGCTTTCTCTTTGCTCTTCAGGGTTCTAAATTATCCACTTTTATGTGCTGAAGTTCTGGCTCCTTGGTGTGATGCTCCCTTCCCTCCTGTGGGTCTCATATTTCATAGTTTTTTTTCTAATTTTATTCTGCTGTATTGTTTTTTATGTCTGTAATCCACTTTAGATTTTCTTTGGAACATAGGAGGATATAAACAAATTAGTTAAATGAAAAGGTTCTATACAAGGAGTTAAGATTTGCCATTAATTATCTGTGGGATCTGGAACAGGTCACTTGAATATTCTAGGTCTCAATTTCCTCATCTGAAAAATTAAAGGTTGGGATGAAATGATCTGTAAGGTTTTTGTTTTTCTAATTCTGATGCTGTTGTAATAAAATCACCAATCAAAGGAATAAATAAAAACAGAAGACATGTCTCAACTATGTCAGGCCCTGAATAGGGTCAATTGTCCCTTGCTCTCTATTCCTTTTAGTGTGTGTTTCCTTCTCCTGGGGCTGCATCGCTAAAAATCACATTTGTTAGTCTCTTCCAGGTCAGGTTCTGGATCCAAATAAAGTTGCATAATTAATGTACTTGCATGTGATTTTAAAGACGGAAACAAGGCAGTAATGGCCTTAGTGCCTTTTTTTTTTTTTT
>NW_016107325.1:5316156-5317641 GCF_001604975.1 Cebus imitator
GGGAGGAAGGCAGCAAATCACACTGCCATGTGTGTACCTATGCAACAATCTTGCATGTTCTTCACATGTACCCCAAAACCTAAAATACAATTAAACAGTTCTGGGGTACACGTGCTGACATGCAGGCTTGTTACATAGGTGTTCACGTGCCATGGTGGTTGGCTGCCTCCAACACCCATCATCTACTTTAGGTATTTCTCCTAATGTTTTCCCTCCCCTAGTGTCCCAACCCCTGACAGTCCCTGGTGTGTGATGTTTCCCTCCCTATGTCCATGTGTTCTCATTGTTCAACTCCCAATTATGAGTGAGAACATGTGGTGTTTGGTTTTCTGTTCTTGTGTTAGTTTGCTAAGTATGATGGTTCCCAGTTTCATCCATGTTCCTGCAAAGGACATGAACTCATCCTTTTTTATGGCTGCATAGTATTCCATGGTGTATATGTGCCATATTTTCTTGATCCAGTCTATCATTGATGGGCATTTGGGTTGTTCCAAGTCTTTGCTATTGTGAACAGAGCTGTAATACACCTATGTGTGTATGTGTCTTTCTAATAGAACAATTTATAATTTTGTGGGTATATACCCAGTAAAGAGATTGCTGGATCAAATGGTATTTCTAGTTCTAGATCCTTGAGGAATCGCCACACTGTCTTCCACAACAGTTGAACTAATTTACACTCCCACTAGTATTGTAAAAGTGTTCCTATTTCTTCACAATCCTCTCTAGCATCTGTTGTTTCCTGACTTTTTAATGATCACCATTCTAACTGGCATGAGATGGTATCTCAATGTGGTTTTGATTTGTATTTCTCTAATGACCAGTGATGATGAGCTTTCTTTCATGTTTGTTGGCTGCATAAATGTCTCCTTTTGAGAAGCGTCTGTTCATATCCTTCACCCAGTTTTTGACAGAGTTGTTTTTTTCCTGTAAATTTGTTTAAGTTCTTTGTAGATTCTGGATATTAGCCCTTTGTCAGGTGGGTAGACTGCAAAAAATTTCTCGCATTTTGTAAGTTGCCTGTTCCCTCTGATGATAGTTTCTTTTGCTGTGCAGGAGCTCTTTAGTTTAATTAGATCTCATTTGTCTATTTTGGCTTTTGTTGCCATTGCTTTTGGTGTTTTAGTCATGAAGTCTTTGCCCATGCCTATGTCCTGAATGGTATTGCCTAGGTTTTCATCTAGAGTTTTTATGGTTTTAGGTCTTATGTTTAGATCTTTAATCCATTTTGAGTTAATTTTTGTATAAGGTATAAGGAAAGGATTCAGTCTCAGCTTTCTGCATTTGGCTGGCCAGTTTTCCCAACACCACTTATTAAATAGGGAATCCTTTCCCCATTGCTTGTTTTTGTCAGGTTTGTCAAAGATCAGATGATTTTAGGTGTGTGGCATTATTTCTGAGGCCTCTATTCTGTTTCATTGCTCTATATATCTGTTTTTGTACCAGTGCCATTCTGTTTTGGTTATTGTAGCCTTATAGTATAGTTTG
>NW_016107325.1:5317704-5330130 GCF_001604975.1 Cebus imitator
TTTTTTGCATAGAATTGTCTTGACTATGTGGGTTCTTTCTGGGTTTCATGTAAAATTTAAGGTAGTTTTTTTCATTTCTGTGAAGAAAGTCAGTGGTAGCTTGATGGGGATAGCACTGAATCTATAGATTACTTTGGGAAGTTTGGCCATTTTCACGATATTGATTCTTCCTAACTATAGGTGTGAAATATTCTTCCATTTGTTTGTGTCCTCCCTTTTTCCTTGAGCTGTGGTTTGTAGTTCTTCCTTCACATCCCTTGTAAGTTGTACTCCTAGGTACTTAATTCTCTTTGTGGCAACTGTGAATGGGAATTCACTCATGATTTATCTCTCTGTCTGTTATTGGTTTATAGGAATGTTTGTAATTTTTGCAAATTGATTTGTATACTGAGACTTTGCTGAAGTTGCTTATCAGCTTAAGAAGATTTTGGGCTGAGACAATGGGGTCTTCCAAATATACAATCATATCGTCTGCAAATAGAGACAATTTAACTTCCGCTTTACCTATTTGAATACGCTTTATTTCTTTCTCTTGCCTGATTGCCCTCACCAGAACCTTCAATACTATGTTGAATAGGCGTGGTGAGAGGGCATCCTTGTCTTGTGCTGGTTTTCAAAGGGAATGCTTCCAGTTTTTGCCCATCAGTATGATATTGGCTGTGGGTCTGTCATAAATAGCTCTTATTATTTTGAGATACGTTCCATCAATAACTAGTTTATTGAGAGTTTTTAGCATGAAGCATTGTTGAATTTTGTCAAAGGCCTTCTCTGCATCTATTGAGATAATCATGTGGTTTTTGTCTTTGGTTCTGTTTATGTGATGAGTTATGTTTATTGATCTGTGTATTTTGAACCAGACTTCCACCCCAGGGATGAAGCCTAATTGATCATGATAGATAAGCTTCTTGATGTGCTGTTGGATTCGGTTTGCCAGTATTTTACTGAGGATATTCACATCAATGTTCATCAGGGATATTGACTTGAAATTTTCCTTTTTAGTTGTGTCTCTGCCAGGTTTTGGTATCAGGATGATGTTGGCCTCACAAAATGAATTGAGGGGATTCCCTCTTTTTGTATTGTTTGGAATAATTTCAGAATGAATGGTACCAGCTTCTCTTTGTACCTCTGGTAGAATTCAGCTGTGTAACCGTCTGGTCCTGGACTTTTTTCAGTTGGTAGGCTATTAATTGCTGCCTCAATTTCAGAACTTGTTGTTGGTCTATTCAGGGATTTGACTCCTCCCTGGTTTAGTCTTGGGATGGTGTAAGTGTCCAGAAATTTATCCATTTCTTCTAGATTTTCTGGTTTATTTGCATAGAGATGTTTAAAGTATTCTCTGATGGTAGTTTGTATTTCTGTGGGATCAGTGGTGATATCACCTTTATCATATTTTATTGCATCTATTTGATGCTTCTCTCTTTTCTTCTTTATTAGTCTAGCTAGTGGTCTATCTACTTTGTTGATCTTTTCAAAAGACCAGCTCCTGGATTCATTGATTTTTTTGAAGAGTTTTTTGTGTCTCTGTCTCCTTCAGTTGTGCTCTGATCTTAATTATTTCTTGTCTTCTGCTGGCTTTTAAATTTGTTCTTACTTCTCTAGTTCTTTTAATTTTGATGTTAGGGTATCAATTTTAGATCTTTCCTGCTTTCTCTTTTGGGTACTTAGTGCTATAAATTTCCTTCTAGACACTGCTTTAAATGTGTTCCATAGATTCTGGTATGTTGTATCTTCGTTCTCATTGGATTCAAAGAACATCTTTATTTCTGCCTTCATTTTGTTATTTATCCAGTAGTCATTCGGGAGCAGGTTGTTCAGTTTCCATGTAGTTGTGTGGTTTTGAGTGAGTTTCTTAATCCTGAGTTCTAATTTGATTGCCCTGTGGTCTGAGATACTGTTTGTTATGATTTCCATTTTTTTTGCATTTGCTGAGGAGTGTTTTATTTCCAATTATGTGGTCAGTTTTAGAATAGGTGCAATGTGGTGCTGAGAAGAATGTATGTCCTATTGATTCGGGGTGGAGGGTTCTGTAGATGTCTATTAGGTCTGCTTGGTCCACAGCTGAGTTCAAGTCCTGGATATCCTTGTTAATTTTCTGTTTCATTGATCTAATACTGACAGTGGGGTTTTAAAGTCTCTTACTAGTATTGTGTGGGAATCTAAGTCTCCTTGTAGGTCTCTAAGAACTTGCTTTATGAATCTGGGTGCTCCTGTATTGGGTGCATACATATTTAGGATAGTTAGCTCTTCTTGTTGCATTGATCCCTTTACCATTATAATGCCCTTCTTTGTCTCTTTTTGTCTTTGATTGTTTAAAGTCTGTTTTGTCAGGGACTAGGATTGCAACCCCTGCTTTTTTTCACTTTCCATTTGCTTTGTAAATCTTCCTCTGTTGCTTTATTTTGATCCCATGTGTGTCTTTGCACATGAGATGGGTCTCTTAAATACAGCACACCAATGGGTCTTGACTCTTTAGCCAATTTGCCAGTCTCTGTCTTTTAACTGAGACATTTAGGCCATTCACATTTCAGGTTAATATTATTATGTGTGAATTTGATCCTGCCATTATGATGCTAGCTTGTTATTTTGCCATTAGTTGATTCGGTTTTTTCATAACTCAATGATCTTTACAGTTTGGTATGTTTTTGCAGTGGCTGGTACTTGTTGTTCCTTTCCATGAAAGAGGCTTCCTTCAGGAGCTCTTTTAGGGCACACCTGGTGGAGATAAAAATCTCTCAGCAATTGCTTGTCCATAAAGGATTCTATTTCTCCTTCACTTATGAAGCTTAGTTTGGCTGGATATAAAATTCTGTGTTGAAAATTCTTTTCTTTAAGGATGTTGAATATTGGTCCCTACTCTCTTTTGGCTTGCAGGGTTTCTGTCGAGAGATCTGCTGTGAGTCTGATGGGCTTCTTTGTGGGTAACCCAACCTTTCTCTCTGGCTGCCTTTAGCATTTTTTCTTTCATTTCAATCTTGGTGAATCCGATGATTATGTGTCTTGGGGTTGCTCTTCTCAAGGAGTATCTTTATGATGTTCTCTGTATTACCTGAATTTGAATGTTGGCCTGCCTTGCTAGGTTGGGGAAGCTCTCCTGGATAATATCCTGAAATGTGTTTTCCAACTTGGTTTTATTCTCCCCGTCACTTTCAGGTACACTGATCAAACGTAGATTTGGTCTTTTCATGTAATTCCTTATTTCTTGGGGGCTTTGTTCATTTCTTTTCACTCTTTAATCTTGCCTTCTCACTTTATTTCATTGAGTTGATCTTCAATTTCTGATATCCTTCCTTCTACTTGATTTGTTTGGCTATTGAAACTTGTATATGCTTCACAAGGTTTTCAGCCTGTGTTTTTCATTTCCATCAGGTCATTTATGTTCTTCTCTAAACTGGTTGTTCTAGTTTTCATTTCATCTAACCTTTTTTCAAGGTTCTTAGCTTCCTTCCATTGGGTTAGAACATGCTCCTTTATCTTGGAGAAGTTTGTTATTATCCACCTTCTGAAGCCTGCTTCAGTCAATTTGTTAAACTCATTCTCCATCTAGTTTTGTTCCATTGGTGGGGAGGAGCTATGATCCCTTAAAGGAGAAGAGGTGCTTTAGATTTTGGAGTTTTCAGTCTTTTTGCACTGATTTCTTCTCATCTTTGTGGATTTGTCTTCCTTTTGTCTTTGAAGTCGGTGACCTTTGGATGGTGTCTCTGAGCAGATGTCCTTTTTGTTGATGTTGAAACTATTTCCTTGTTTGTTAGTTTTCCTTCTAACAGGCCCTTCTGCTATAGGTCTGCTGGAGTTTGCTTGAGGTCCATTCCAGACCCTGCTTGCCTGGGAATCAACAGTAGAGGCTGCAGAACAGCAAATATTGCTGCCTGTTCATTCCTCTTGTAGTTTGTCCCAAAGGGGTACCAGCCAGATGCCAGCCAGAGCTCTCCGGTATGAGGCATCTGGCAGCCCCTACTGGGAGGTGCCTCCCAGTCAGGATACACAGGGGTCAGAAAGTCACTTGAGGAGGCAGTCTGTCCCTTATCAGAGCTCAAACTCTGTGTTGGGAAATCTACTGCTCTCTTCAGAGTTGCCAGGCAGGGACGTTTAGGTCTGCCAAAGCTGTACTCACTACTGCACCTTTTCCCAGGTGTTCTGTCCCAAGAAGGTGGGGGATTTACTTGTAAGTCCCTGATGGGCTGCTGCCTTTTTTCAGAGATTCCCTGCCCAGCAAGGACATCTAGTGAGACAGTGCCTGCAGCTGCTGAGCTATGTTGGGCTCTGCCCAGTTCAAATTTCCCAGCAGCTTTGCTTATGCTGTGGGGTTGGTTTGGCTATGTGCCCACCCAAATCTCATCTTGAATTGTAGCTCCCATTATTTCCACATGTTGTGGTAGGAACCTGGTGGGAGATAACTGAATCATGGAAATGGCTTGCCCCATACTGTTTTTGTGGCAGTGAATAAGTCTAATGAAATCTGGTGTTTTGATGAGAGGAAACCCCTTTCACTTGGTGCTCATTATCTCCTGTCTGCCATGAGGTAAGAGGTGACTTTTGCCTTCCATCACAATTGTGAGACCTCCATAGCCACAAGGAACTGCAAGTCCATTAAACCTCTTTTTCTTTATATATTACCCAGTCTCAGGTAGGTCTTTTTCATACTAATAAATAAAAAAACAGACCAATGCAACTGGTACCTGCTTGAATCTTCTGCGCTCTCACTTACCCCCACACCTTTGTACGTGAAATGTCCATTCTTTCCCTTTCCTCCTTTGCAAGGCTAACTTCTACTTCTTTAAGATTCTTCTCAGATTGACTCTTTGGAAAGCATTTCCTAGTTCCCTCCCCCAGTTTTATTCCCTAGCTCCAGCTGGAGTATAGATTTCTAACTGTGGGTTCCCATAACACCCTTTGCATACAGCATTTGTCACGCTGTCTTCTAATTATCTACCCCTCCAAACTGTGAGTTTCTCCAGAGCAGAAATTGTGCCTTTCATCTCTATTAATAGCTCCTGGCAGTGGTCCTGGCACACAGCACATGCTTATGAAGTGTTGAATTGTTAAACTGGATCACAATTTTCTCCAGCATGATTTTTGCTCATGTGTTTCCTCTCTTGTTTGAGCATCAGCCTTTCTCTGTTTCTTTACCTTAGACCACAATGTAACTATTCAGTCCCCTCACCATTATAGGCAAATGGTCACCAGGAGAGCTGGGGGAGTGTATGACTGGACCCTGGCAAACACGTGACCTTTGCAAGAGCAGCTCAGCATTCATGCCCATTTCCTGGTGGATCGGGAATGTTACCTCAGTCAAAGGTTTACACAAGGAGAACATGAGGCCTTGGGGTCAACAAAGGAAAGTTCAGTTTCCTATTGTTTCATTCACTTCTACAGCCTTTGCCAAATCACCTATGCCCTATGGGATTCATTTTCCTCATCTATAAAATGAAAATAAAAGTAAGTACTCATTTATGGAATCACTTGAGGATTAAAATGAAATCAATCAATGTATTCACATCTATTGTGTTTTTAAATGTTTAAATATTATAGGCCTCAAATCTTTTCAAACTCATTCATAATAGAAATTTCATAATAGAGGCAACCCAGATTGACCACCTGCTCAGTCATGTAATTTTTTATATAGCACCAATAAGTAAATAAAAATTCTAACATGGTATGTAAATGTGAATGGTTATTATGTATTCATCTTCATCATCTCCTTAAACCAGCATTATTGAGACACCATCTAAGAAACAGTACCATTTTGGGGAGTTTCTGTCCTATAAATTAATACATGAGTAACTGAGGCAGGCTGGAGAGTCTGATTAATCCTGCTATCCTGGTACCTGATCAATAACTTTACTGTTGGGAAATGGTCTGGTGTGGAAAAGCTAAGCTATGCCCACCCTCATCCCATGATAAAGCTGCTTAAACTCTTGCCAGGTGAGATGATCTTATTCCAAAAAATCCCCAGTAAATGCCTCCCTAGCTTGACAGTCTTTAGAGAACAGAGTTGCTGAATTTTATTATATTAGAGAAATATTATTGTTTTACACTTTTCCAATAAGTTTAAAACTTTATAATTTCCATTTTGTGACTCCCACTAGTGATGACTTAAAGCACACTTTAACCTGTCCATTCATCATAATTTCCCTCTTCCCTAAAGAGAAGAGAAAGTCAAAGAGACCTAGAAGCAAACCTTACCTGGTTTTCAACATCAGCTTATAATTTGTAACAAATGTTCTAAAGGAAAGCAAACTTTGCATTCCAGCTTTGCCTGAATCTGTGCAATAGTAAATTGGTGACAGCAATAGCTTAAGCAATGGAAAAATAATGCAAAAGTCTTATCTAAATCTAAGTTTAGACTCAAGTCTAAACATTGAGCAGTTACTCTCAGTAAAATTAATACTAAATTTTTATGGAAACTTGCATGGAGCAGGGAAGAAGATGAACTGTAATGACCAGAGAAAATGGAAGGTGTTTATTTCCTGAATGAGGAAAGACTAAAAATTAACATTAAAAATGTGTCATGTGGGGAAAAAAAAGTCCCATGTATTATGTTTAAATTAAATGTTTGAAAAACTCCAAAATATGGGAGATAATGAAGACTTTTCCAAGTGGTACTAATTTTTTTTTTCTCTTGACCTTGTCTTCTAGCACCTATCTCAATCACAGCCATGCTGCCCTAAAAAATTATCCTGTTCAGGCCTTACTGTTAGCATATCACTACTCTTTCTTCAAGATCCAGTTCACTTGTGACCTCTCCTGCAAATCCTTTGATTCCCCAGACACTCTGCTTCATGGCACCACAGAGCAATATTCACTTCTGTATTAAAGCACATATCACGTTAAGTTGCAGTTCCTTGGAGTACTGGTCTGCTTCACAAGTATTTTCTAGTTTTGTGTTCCTTGCACTTAGCAAACTGTCTAGCATTAAGCAGGGGTTCACAAATATTTGTTGAAGAGTTGAATGAATCTGTCATTTCTCTTCTAGCCAGCCAGCTTTCTACCTCCACAACAGCCTTGAAATCCCAGTTCCTACATCCTATACAAAGTCCAAGATTGTAATCCTCTTTGAGATACTAACATAGGGGGAGGAATGAGTAATTTGGGCTGCAAGATCTTACCAGCATCACTAACTTTGGTTACAGTGAGCATGCTAATTGCCTAGCAAAAGCCCAAATTGTACAACCTTGTAGTCTTTGCTACTGGTGAATTTATATTGAAGAAGATCTAAGAGTAGACAGAGATGCCTGAAAATATATTCATGTATGTTGTGCCCTACTCATGGTGAGAGAAGTAAAGCAACTAGAATAAACTTACACAACATGATTTGACATTCTTCAGCAGAATTCTTAGTGAAGATGTACTATGATGGTTTATAGAGAAGGGAGGGGATACATATCTGATTTGTTATAAATTGCTTTTTAAAAAGTAGCACATAGACACTATGCTGCACTGTCTGGTCGGTTCCGGAAGCATGATTGCATTTGTTTTTGCTTGCCACTCTCATCCATTTTCTGCTCTACTCATCGCTTTGCTCTCTGCCCTAGAAGGCTGATTTGAATTTAGTACATCACTGGTCTGTCTTGCCCTCTGGCTTCCAGGTGGGTTTGTCCCACAGGATTAATTGGCCAAGATCAGAGGGCAAGGAGAGAAACTGGTGTCTATTTCCCCTGCACCCTCCCCACTTGGAGTTCTGACAATAGCAGCATTCCACAGCAGCCCCTCTTCCAGGGCTCCAGCTCTCCCGAGACCTGGGGAATCCTGTTCTTAGTTGATTGTGCTTGTTTCCTAGAAGGAGCCTGACTGATAGAATGGTCACCAGCCCACAACTGGAAAAGTATGTGAATGAATGAATGAATGTGGCCAGGTGCTTTTATTTCTTGTGCTATTTTCTTCCACCGAGCAGTCTGTCCACTAAGCTATAATTCCGAGGGGCGATTGTAGGGGTTGAAAAGAGCAGTAGCTAGAAATTTCAGTTACAAGCCCATTGATTTTTGTGCATTTCATGATCACAGCTTTGATGGGACAATAGACAGTTCCTTCTGGTGATAGTTTTGAACACTGGGAATTAGACTTCACCAAGGGCACCTGGCTGAAGCCTCACCTCTCCTCACTCCTACAACTAACCTCAGAAAATATCCTTCCATTCAATTTGATTGGCCTACTTCAAGCATCTTCAATGGTTCATTAGTGTCAAAAAAAAAAAATACCAGTGAATATCTAGGGAGGCTTGTATGTGTTATCTTTGCAAGATTTTACTTGTGTTCTTTTGTTTAAAAACACTTTGGCTTCCCTTGAGATTATTATGATGCAGAGCCATATTTTCAAAAAGATTCCTCAATTCTTGCCAGTAAAAGCTCATCTGATCTCTGCTCATTTTTCAAAAATGGCTTGAGTTTCCTCATTACTGGCACCATCTCATCCCTCCCTTTCTCATTGCTGAACGCTCATAGCAGATTCCGCAGGCGTGGGGATAATGTTGTCTGTCACTTAGAGAAAGGCAGATTCTTCTGGGAGTTAAAGGCAATGAATTCCAGAAAATGATTTTCAGATGTTTGGGGCTTAATGAAACACAGGATGTGCACTGCCAGGTAGCACCAATGTTCATTTTTCAGCTTTCCTTATGTTACCATATATTTGCCTAAAACATTGCCTTATGTTACTTTGCCTTTCTGTTTTCCTACATTTCTGTGCAACATTCCTAAGACTCCAGACTTTTAAAAGCCCATTTAAGAAATGGCCACCAAGAAAAGAAATATTTTTTATAAGCCCTTAGGCAACTGCATTCAGGTAAAAGCAGAGAATTTAATTTGAAGCTCAGAAGTAATGAAGCTGATGGGAATTCCAAACATGGCCCAATACTACACACTTGAGAATTCTTTACACATGACCTTCTTGTATTAAAACAACAGTTTAGCTATAAATGATATCTACAATATCAATTGTTTTCAGAGTCACATACTCTGGTTTACTGAAGTAAATCACTGATCATAACTCTGAGCCCCTGAAAACCTCATTTTTCTGGAGGCTGATGGTTTTGAGTCAGCAGGCACTGTCTGGGTTTCTGTAGCAACCCTGAAGGTCATTATCCCACACGTGCTTCAGAGGGTCAGAGGACAACATGTCCTTGGCCCTTGATCTATCTGGAGTTCACCATTCACAATGTCATTTGTTTAACAAGAGGGAAAAAAGTAATACCACCCTGACCTTGGGAACATTTAAGAAGTCAGGAGAACTCCAGAGAAAGTGACCTCACAAAAGCCATGTCCATGTAAGGAGAATGTTTCCCAACACTATGTAGAATGGTCAAATGAGAATGAAGCCTCAAGGTGTTTATTTCATCCTCCACCTGTGTGTCTGGGAGAGGAAACCTCTGATAAAGGATGTGATCAAAATGAGTTTGAGTTGTTCACTTTACCAAAAAGCCCTTCTACATTGCTGAGGCCAGAAGCATGTTTATTTACAACCACAGGGCCCATATTATTGCCTTTCGCCATCTTATATTGTAAGTTAATTAAACAGTTATTGAGTCTATGAAACAATATCTACTAAGCCCTATACCAGAAATAGAGATAAATAACCAAATACAGTTCCTGCCCTCAAGTTTCCCACCTGGCTGAGAAAAGTAGTCATAACCAGCAGATAAGGGTTGGGGAATAAATGAGTTATAAATGAAATAACAGAGTACATGTTGACTCCATTGGCACAAAGGTAGACAACTACGTTAGTAATAAGATTGGGATTTAGATCCAAATGCCTCCTGTCATCTAATCTTTCGGTAGTATAGCTTATGTCTCTCAGGAAAAACTTATCTTTGAGAAAATTATTCCCCAGTCCTACCAGGCCCTTCCGGAGAGCTGTAATTTCACTCCTCTTCTTCATGCTTGCTGGGTACTTTGTTTAGATGAATGGCGTACTGAGCTTTAAGAGGGACATGATTTCTGTCTATTTTCTTTTGCAATTCTACTTTACTAAGAACCCAGTGGCTATAAGACCTGGTTTAAGTTTTTCCAAAGCTAAGTTAACTGTTTTCAAAGTGTGTTTCAAGGGCCTTCTGCATAAAAATTAATAGGATGCATGCTAAAATTTGATTTTCTGGGCTATGCCACTCCAAAGACCTACTAACCTAAAATGTCTGATGAAACAGCTCAAGGATCTTAATTTTAATGAATATCTCAGGTTATTATTGAATTTCCATCACCAGTAGTTTGAGAACCACTGGTTTAGGGACTATGCTGACTTTTGGGCCATGCCGCAACCCTATTTTTGATAATAAAATCTGTAAAGAATCATGCTTTCAGCCAAATGCAGTGGCTCATGCCTGTAATCCCAGTATTTTGGGAGACTAAGGTGGAACTTGGCATCACTTGATGCCATGAGTTCTAGACCAGCTTGGCCAATATAGTGAAATCCTGTTTCTACTATTAATAAAAGTACAAAAATTAGCTGGACATGGTAGTGTGTGCCCATAGTCCCAGCTACTCCAGAGGCTGAGGTGGGACGATCCCTTGAGCCCAGGAGGCAGAGGTTGCAGTGAGCCAAGATCATGCCACCACACTTCAGCCTGGGTGACAAAGTAAGACCTTGTCTCAAAACAAACAAAAAGAATCAATTCTTTTAGTTACATTCTTCCATTATAGAAATTGTAGCTCTGGACCCATTGATTTCTACAGAATCCCTGGATGGGTTTCAAGATGTGCTTAAAGACTCCTGAATGTGTATATGCAATGGTGAACAGGTGTATGTTTTCTCTGGGATCAGAATCCATAGATATCTTCAGATTATCCAAGAGATTCCAGGACATAGAACAGTTGACCCACCGCTTTGTGGGACTAATGCTCTTAAGCTCTAGGCTTCCATTGCTGAAATTAGGTTTCATAGATATTAAACAACCTCAGCAACAGAATTCTCAAGCTAAGTAATTAAAAGAGTAGACATTTATGGAGCATCCTGGATATTTATGAGACACTGAAAACATTAATTCCTCACAACCCTTTTTAGTCCTTTACAGTGGAAAGTAGCATTATCTCCATTCAGGTTTCTCATAACAATAACAAAAATAATAATTAACATTTACTGAGCACTTACTATTGGCCAGGTACTAGTCTAAGTACTTCCTATATAACAGCTTATGTAATTCTTATTAACATCTCTATAATTCTTTTTTTTTTTTCTTTTTTTCTTTTTTTGAGATGGAGTTTTGCTCTTGAGCCCAGGCTGGAGTGCAATGGTGCAATCTCAGCTCACTGCAACCTCTGCTTCCTGGGTTCAAGTGATTCTCTTGCCTCAGCCTCCCTAGTAGCTGGGATTACAGGTGTGTACCACCACGACCAGCAAATTTTTATTTTTAGTAGAGACAGGGTTTCATCACAGGCTGGTCTTGAATTCCTGACCTCAGGTGATCCACCTGCCTTGGCCTCCCGAAGTGCTTGGATTACAGGCATGAGCCATTATGCCCGGCCACCATCTCTGTAATTTTTATGATGACTCTATAATTCTTCCCACACTCCTATAATCTAAAGTAGATTCTACTATTATCCCATTTCACAGATGAGGGAACTGAGATTTTTATTAAGTCTCTTTCTCTTGTCTCTGTATCATTAATAATAGTAGCTAACCTTCATTGAATTCATGATGTGCCAGGCAGTATTTCAAGTACTCATTTTATAGAGGAGGAACCTAAAGCAAGGAGATGTTAAGTAACATACCCAGTGTCATCCAGGTAGCAGGAGACAGAGCTAGGATTCAAACCCTAGTCTGGCTAGAGAGCCCACACCCAGCCATGCCTACTACTGCCACATATTCTAGCCTCTGCCTTACTGGATAACTGCTAACTCTATAGGCCTAAGTTTCTGTGGATTTCTACCTCCAGTCTAATAGATTTCTTTCTTCATTTTAAAGCTCCATTTGCGTCACAGGCTTTGGGTCTGGCCCCTAAGTTTCTACATGCACCCCAGGGCCACCATATGCTGCACATGTGCCTGGGGTGATAGTGCCTCAGGCTACCCTCAGCTCTGTCCCAGTTCCCAGACTACACAAGGTCACACCAGTCACGCAGAGATTTTATGGCTCTCAGAGGCCTTTTATGATCATAGATACGTTAGCACCCGACAGCTCTGCTACTCACAGGAGAACTGGGCAGGATCACATTTCAAATATTGCCTCTGTGCAATGTTCTGAGACCATTCAAAGCCCGGTTAAAAAAACAAAGCAACGACTCTCCTCAGAGCTGGGGCTGTTGATTTTGTTAGGTAAGATCACTTGAGGAATATAAAATGCAAGACAAAGAGCAGCAAAGAGGAAAAACAATAGACGAAAAGATAGGATAGGGGCCGGGCGCGGTGGCTCAAGCCTGTAATCCCAGCACTTTGGGAGGCCGAGGCGGGTGGATCACGAGGTCAAGAGATCGAGACCATCCTGGTCAACAAGGTGAAACCCCGT
>NW_016107325.1:5330287-5332681 GCF_001604975.1 Cebus imitator
AAAAAAAAAAGAAAAGAAAACAAAAGATAGGATAAAGCAAAAGTCACCAAGCAGAGGAGAAACTGCCTGGCCATAGCGTTCTGCTCAGCTTAAACCTAGGGTTTAAGAGCTTAAGGAATTAATCAATTTCTACTTGTTTCAATTCCTTCCCAATTGTAAAATGTTTACTTTCACAGTGGCTTTTAATTCAGAGAGAAAGAGAGAAAGAGAGAGAGAGAGAGAGAGAATAACAAAAGTTAAACTATGACTCTTTTTTAAAACCTGACAGTAGCCCATAATCTCCTACTCAGCATAAATGCATCATAAAGGTTTTGTGATCAAAGCACACAACATTTGTATGCCTAACCACTGATTTATGCAGGGCTTTTAATGTTACGCAAGACTTTTTCCTTCCTTTGCTCACCACTGAGTGACTGTGCTGATTCAACATTTATAGATGCATCAATTTTCCTTTAGAAGCTGTGCCGAGAACGTGTGACTCCCCAGGCCAGTTTCTTATTGAAATCAGATGATGCAGGAAGTATCATCCCACATTTCAGTGATAGGCTGCCCCCTAGTGACAATTTTCAGCTACACAGTCAACCTACAAATTTATTGTTGCAAATACTGCAGAGGTTTCTTGACACAAAGGAGAAACATCCTCTGTTGCAGAGGATGTAAAAGAATAGTGTAATTTACTCCACAGCCTATTTTCTATACATTTCAGTGTTATTAATGTTTTCCTTGATAATTCAAGATATATCTGTTTTCAAAATACAGTCATGTGCTGCATAATGATGTTTCAGTCAACAATGGATCACATATATTTAATAAAAAGGTGGTCTCATACAATTATAACAGAGCTGAAAAATTCCTATCACCCAGTGGTGTTGTAGCCATCATAACTTCATAACACAACGCATTACTCATGTATTTGTGGTGGTGCTGGTATAAACAAACCTACTTTGCTGCCGGTCATATAAAAGTGCACATATAATTATGCGAACATATATAATACTTGACACAACTATATCACTGGTTTATGTATTTGCTATACTATATTCTTTATCATTAATTTTTAACTTTTTTAAAATTTTACTATTTTTATTAGAGACAGGGTCTTGCTTTGTCACCCAGGATGGAGTGCAGTGGCATAATCATAGTTCACTGCAACCTCGAACTCCTAGGCTCAAGCTATCCACTTGCCTCAGCCTCCCAAGTAGCTAGGACTACAGGCACACCATCATGACTGGCTAATTTTATTTTTATTTTTTGTAGAAACAACGTCTTGCTATGATGCCCAGGCTGGTCTTGAACTCCTGGGCTCAAGTGATCCTCTCTCCTCTGTTTCCCAATGTGCTGAGGTTAAAGGTGTGAGTCACCATTTATCAATATATTAGGCTGTTCTCCTACTCATAAAACACGTTAAGTATAAAATAGCCTTCTGATCCTTTCAGGAGGGATTCCAGAAAAAGGCATTTTATCATAGGAGATAGCTCCATCCTTGTTATTGGCCCTGAAGACCTTCCAGTGGGTCAAGATACAGAGGTGGAAGTCAGGGTATTGACGAACCTGACCCTGCATAGCCCTAATGTGTGTTTATGTCTTAGTTTTTAACAAAAAAGTTTAAAAAGTAAAAAAATAAAAATAAAATATTCTTAAAATAGAAAAAAGCTCATAAATATATACAGGATTTTCTTTTAATTTTTTAATTGCTTTTTAGGTTTTGGGGTACAATTGAAGAACTGCAAGATTGTTGCATAGGTAAACACATGGTAGTGTGATTTGCTGCCTTCCTCCCCATCACCTATATCTGGCATTTCTCCCCATGCTATCTCTCCCCAACCCCCCAACCCCTGCTGTCCCTCCCCTATTTTCTCCTGACAGACCCCAGTGTGTGATGCTCCCCTCCCTGTGTCCATGTGTTCTCATTGTTCAACACCTACCTATGAGTGAGAAGATGCAGTGTTTGATTTTCTGTTCTTGTGTCAGTTTGCTGAGAATGATGGTTTCCAGGTTCATCCATGTCCATACAAAGGACACGAACTCATTGTTTTTGATGGCGGCATAATATTCCATGGTATATATGTGCCACATTTTCCCTGTCCCGTCTATCATCGATGGGCATTTGGGTTGGTTCCAGGTCTTTGCTATTGTAAACTGTGCTGCAATGAACATTAGGGTGCACGTGTCCTTATACTGGAACGATTTATAATCCTTTGGATATATACCCATTAATGGGATTGCTGGGTCAAATGGAATTTCTATTTCTAGGTCCTTGAGGAATCACCACACTGTCTTCCACAATGGTGGAACTAATTTACACTCCCACCAACAGTGTAAAAGTGTTCCTATTTCTCCACATCCTCTCCAGCATCTGCTGTCTCCAGATTTTTTAATGATCACCATTCTAAC
>NW_016107325.1:5334311-5360191 GCF_001604975.1 Cebus imitator
TCTTTTCTTGCTGAGTCTCTGCTGGGTTTTGGTATCAGGATGATGTTGGTCTCATAAAATGATTTGGGAAGGATTCCCTCTTTTTGGATTGTTTGGAATAATTTCAGAAGGAATGGTATCAGCTCCTCTTTGTATGTCTGGTAGAATTCGGCTGTGAACCCATCTGGACCTGGGCTTTTTTTGGGTGGTAGGCTCTTAATTGCTGCCTCAACTTCAAACCTTGTTATTGTTCTATTCAGGGTTTCGACTTCTTCCTGGTTTAGGCTTAGGAGGGTGCAAGTGTCCAGGAATTTATCCATTTCTTCCAGGTTTACTAGTTTATGTGCATAGAGTTGTTTGTAATAATCTCATGATGGTTTGAATTTCTGTGGAATCTGTGTTGATATCCCCTTTCTTGTTTTTTATTGCATCTATTTGATTATTCTCTCTTTTCTTTTTTATTAATCTGACTAGTGGTCTGTTTTGTTGATCTTTTCAAAAAACCAGCTCCTGGATTTATTGATTTTTTGAAGGGTTTTTTGTGTCTCTATCTCTTTTAGTTCTGCTCTGATCTTAATTATTTCTTTTCTGCTAGGTTTTGAGTTTTTTTAGTTTTTTTGGATCTTGCTCCTCTAGCTCTTTCAATTTTGAAAATAGGGTGTCGATTTTAGATCTCTCCTTACTTCTCATGTGGGCATTTATAGCTATATATGTTCCTCTAGAGACTGCTTTAAATGTGTCCCAGAGATTCTGGTATGTTGTGTCTTCATTCTCGTTGGTTTCAAAGAACATCTTTATTTCTGCCTTCATTTCATTGTTTATCTAGTCAACATTTAATAGCCAATTTTTCAGTTTCCATGAAGCTGTGTAGTTCTTAGTTACTGAATTCTGAGATCTAACTTGATTGCACTGTGGTCTGACAGACTGTTTGTTATGATTTCCATTCGTTTTCATTTGCTAAGGAGTGATTTACTTCCAAGTATGTGGTCAATTTTAGAGTAGGTATGACGTGGTGCTGAGAAGAATGTATATGCTGTGGATTTGGGGTGGAGAGTCCTGTAAATGTCTATTATGTTTGCTTGTTCCAGGTCTGAGTTCAAGTCCTGTATATGCTTGTTAAGTTTCTTTCCTTTTTTTTTTTTTTTTGACAAACTAACACAAATGGATTTATTGGGTTTTAAAAATAGTAACACATTTATTTACCATTTCTGATTCTTTTCATGGCTCTAGTTAATATCTGCTCTGCTTTTCTTATGGCACTTCCTTTTCCACCTCTTTCACCACTTTCATTTCCACTCCTTTTGCTGTATTGTTATTGTCGAATGTATTAAATTCTTTATGCTACAGGCCCAATCATGCAATTTTATAGATACTCTTTTATGCTTTTTTTTTTTTACATTACCTATATCATTACCTTTACTGGAGCTCTTTGATTTTTCTGGTGTATTCAGATTACTTTCTGGTGTCAATTACTTTTTGCCTGAATAACTTCCTTTCACATTTTTTTTTTCATGTTCACTCTTTTTTTTTTTGCATTTTAGATTTTGCGGTACATTTGAGGAACATGCAAGATTGTTGCATAGGTAAACACATGGTAGTGTGATTTGCTGCCTTCCTCCCCTTCACCTATATCTGGCATTTCTCCCCATGCTATCTCTCCCCAACTCCCCACCCCCCACTGTCCTTCCCCTATTTTCCCCCAACAGACCCCAGTGTGTAGTGCTCCCTTTCCTGTGTCCATGTGTTCTCATTGTTCAACACCCAGCTATGAGTGGGAACATGCTGTGTTTGATTTTCTGCTCTTGTGTCAGTTTGCTGAGAATGATGGTTTTGAGGTTCATCCATGTCCCTACAAAGGACACGAACTCATCGTTTTTGATGGCTGCATAATATTTCATGGTGTATATGTGCCACATTTTCCCTGTCCCGTCTATCATCGATGGGCATTTGGGTTGGTTCTAGGTCTTTGCTATTGTAAACTGTGCTGCAATGAACATTAGTGTGCAAGTGTCCTTACAGTAGAACTATTTATAATCCTCTGGATATATACCCAGTAATGGGATTGCTGGGTCAAATGGAATTTCTATTTCTAGGTCTTTAAGGAATTGCCACACGGTCTTCCACAATGGTTGAGCTAATTTACACTCCCACCAACAGTGTAAAAGTGTTCCTATTTCTCCACATCCTCTCCAGCATCGGTTGTCTCCAGATTTTTTAATGATCACCATTCTAACTGGTGTGAGATGGTATCTCAATGTAGTTTTGATTTGCATTTCTCTAATGCCCAGTGATGATGAGCATTTTTTCATATGTTTGTTGGCCTCATGTATGTCTTCTTTTGTAAAGTGTCTGTTCATAGCCTTCGCCCACTTTTGAATGGGCTCGTTTGATTCTTCTAAATCTGTTTTAGTTCTTTGTAGATTCTGGATATCAGCCCTTTATCAGATGGGTAGACTGCAAAAATTTTTTCCCATTCTGTTGGTTGCCGATTCACTCTAATGACTGTTTCTTTTGCTGTGCAGAAGCTGTGGAGTTTGATTAGGTCCCAATTGCCTATTTTGGCTTTTGTTGCCAATGCTTTTGGTGTTTTGGTCATGAAGTCCTTGCCTACACCTAAGTCCTGAATGGTTTTTCCTAGATTTTCTTCTAGGGTTATGATGGTGTTAGGTCTTATGTTTAAGTCTTTAATCCATCTGGAGTTAATTTTAGTGTAAGGTGTCAGGAAGGGGTGCAGTTTCTGCTTTCTGCACATGGCTAGCCAGTTTTCCCAACACCATTTATTAAACAGGGAATCCTTTCCCCATTGCTTGTTTTTGTCAGGTTTGTCAAAGATCATTTGGTTGTAGATATGTTGTGTTGCCTCCTAGGCCTCTGTTCTGTTCTATTGGCCTATACCTCTGTTTTGGTACCACTACCATGTTGTTTTGATTACTGTAGATTTGTAGTACAGTTTGAAGTCCAGTAGTGTGATGCCTCCTGCTTTGTTCTTTTTGCTTAGAATTGATTGGCTATGTGGGCTCTCTTTTGGTTCCATATGAAGTTTAAGGTGTTTTTTTTCCAGTTCTTTGAAGAAGGTCATTGGTAGCTTGATGGGGATAGCATTGAATCTGTAAATTACTTTGGGCAGTATGGCCATTTTCATGATATTGATTCTTCCTAACCATGAACACGGAATGATTCTCCATCTGTTTTGTCCTCTCTTATTTCATTGAGCAGTGGCTTGTAGTTCTCCTTGAAGAGGTCCTTTATGTTCCTTGTTAGTTGTATTCCTAGGTATTTTATTCTCTCTGTAGTAATTGTGAATGGCAGTTCATTCTTGATTTGGCTCTCTTTAAGTCTGCTATTGGTGTATAGGAATGCTTGTGATTTCTGCATATTGATTTTGTATCCTGAGGCTTTGCTGAAGTTGCTTATCAGTTTCAGGAGATTTTGGGCTGAGACGATGGGGTCTTCTAGATATACAATCATGTTGTCTGCAAATAGAGATAATTTGACTTCCTCTTTCCTATTTGAATACCCTTTATTTCATTTTCTTGCCTGACTGCTCTGGCTAGAACTTCCAGTACCATATTGAATAGGAGTGGTGAGAGATGGCATCCTTGTCTAGTGCCAGATTTCAAAGGGAATGCTTCCAGTTTTTGCCCATTCAGTATGATATTGGCTGTTGGTTTGTCATAAATAGCTTTTATTATTTTGAGATACATTCTGTCAATATCTAGTTTATTGAGGGTTTTTAGCATAAAGGGCTGTTGAATTTTGTCAAAGGCCTTCTCTGCATCAATTGAGATAATCATGTGGTTTTTGTCTTTGGTTCTGTTTATGTAGTGAATTACGTTTATAGACTTGCATATGTTGAACCAGCCTTGCATCCCCAGGATGAATCCTATGTGATCATGGTGGATAAGATTTTTGATGTGCTGTTGCAATCGGCTTGCCAGTATTTTATTGATGATTTTTGTATCTATGTTCATCATGGATATTGGCCTGAAGTTTTCTTTTCTTGCTGAGTCTCTGCTGGGTTTTGGTATCAGGATGATGTTGGTCTCATAAAATGATTTGGGAAGGATTCCCTCTTTTTGGATTGTTTGGAATAATTTCAGAAGGAATGGTATCAGCTCCTCTTTGTATGTCTGGTAGAATTCGGCTGTGAACCCATCTGGACCTGGGCTTTTTTTGGGTGGTAGGCTCTTAATTGCTGCCTCAACTTCAGACCTTGTTATTGGTCTATTCAGGGTTTCGACTTCTTCCTGTTTTAGGCTTCGGAGGAGGCAAGTGTCCAGGAATTTATCCATTTCTTCCAGGTTTACTAGTTTATGTGCATAGAGTTGTTTGTAATAATCTCTGATGATGATGTGAATTTCTGTGGAATCTGTAGTGATATCCCATTTATCATTTTTTATTGCATCTATTTGATTATTCTCTCTTTTCTTTTTTATTAATCTGGCTAGTGGTCTATTTTGTTGATCTTTTCAAAACAACCAGCTCCTGGGTTTATTGACTTTTGAAGGGTTTTGGTTTTTTTTTTGTCTCTATCTCCTTCAGTTCTGCTGTGATCTTAGTTTTTTCTTGTCTTCTGCTAGACTCTGAGTTTTTTTGATCTTGCTCCTCAAGCTCTTTCAATTTTGATGATACGGTGTCATATTTCGATCTCTCCATGCTTCCCATGTGGGCATTTATTGCTATATATTTTCCTCTAGCGACGGCTTTCAATGTGTCCCAGAGATTCTGGTATGTTGTGTCTTCATTCTCGTTGGTTTTGAAGAACATCTTTATTTCTGCATTCATTTCATTGTTTATCCAGTCAACATTCAAGGGCCAGTTGTTCAGTTTTCATGAAACTGTGCAGTTCTGAGTTAGTTTCTGCATTCTGAGTTCTAACTTGATTGCACTGCAGTCTGAGATAGTTTGTTATGTTTTCCATTCTTCTGCAATTGCTAAGGAGTGATTTGCTTCCAATTATGTGGTCAATTTTAGAGTAGGTATGATGTGGTGCTGAGAAGAATGTATATTCTGTGGATTTGGGGTGGAGATTTCCGTAAATGTCTATTATGTTTGCTTGTTCCAGGTCTCAGTTCAAGTCCTGGATCTCCTTATTAATTTTCTGTCTTGTTGATCTGTCTAATATTGACAGTGGGGTGTTAAAGTCTCCCAATATTATTGTGTGGGAGTATAAGTCTCTTTGTAAGTCATTAAGAACTTGCCTTATGTATCTGGGTGCTCCTGTATTGGGTGCATATATATTTAGGATCATTAGCTCTTCTTGTTGCATTGATCCTTTTACCATTATGTAATGTCCTTCTTTGTCTCTTTTGATCTTTGTTGCTTTAAAGTTTATTTTATCAGAGACGAGAACTGCAACTCTTGCTTTTTTTTGCTCTCCAATTGCTTGGTAAAACTTACATCATCCCTTTATTTTGAGCTTTTTTTGTATCCTTGCATGTGAGATGGGTTTCCTGGATACAGCACACTGATGGGTTTTGGCTTTTTATCCAATTTGCCAGTCTGTGTCTTTTGATTGGGGCATTTAGTCCATTTATATTTAGGGTTAATATTGTTATGTGTGATTTGATACTGCCATTTTGATGCTAGCTGGCTGTTTTGCCTGTGAGTTGATGCAGATTCTTCATTGTGTTGATGCTCTTTACCATTTGGTATGTTTTTGGAGTGGCTGGTACTGGTTGTTCCTTTATATGTGTAGAGCCTCTTTCAGGAGCTCTTGTAAAGCAGGCCTGGTGGTGATGAAATCTCTGAGTAATTGCTTGTTCACAAAGGATTTTATTTTTCCTTCACTTATGAAGCTTAGTTTGGCTGGATAGGAGATTCTGGGTTGAAAGTTCTTTTCTTTAAGGATGTTGAATGTTGGCCCCCACTCTCTTCTGGCTTGTAGGGTTTCTGCTGAGAGATCTGCTGTGAGTCTCATGGGCTTCACTTTGTGGGTAACCCGACCTTTCTCTCTGGCTGCCCTTAGCATTTTCTCCTTCATTTCAACCCTGGTGAATCTGACGATTATGTGCCTTGGGGTTGCTCTTCTTGAGGAATATCTTTGTGGTGTTCTCTGTATTTCCTGGACGTGAATATTGGCCTGCCTTGCTAGGTTGGGGAAGTTTTCCTGCATCATATCCTGAAGAGTATTTTCCAGCTTGGATTCATTCTCTTTGTCACATTCAGGTACGCCTATCAAACGTAGATTAGGTCTTTTCTTATAGTTCCCATAGTTCTTAGAGACTTTGTTCATTCCTTTTTGCCCTTTTTTTCTCTATTCTTGCCTTCTCATTTTATTTCATTGAGTTGATCTTCAACCTCTGATATCCTTTCTTCTGCTTGGTCAATTTGGCTGTTGAAACTTGTGCATGCTTCGCGAAGTTCTCATGTTGTTTTTCAGTTCCATCAATTCACTTATATTCCTCTCTATGTTGTCCATTCTCCTTAGCATTTCACCAGATATTTTTTCAAGGTTCTTAGT
The DNA here is from genome assembly GCF_001604975.1 of Cebus imitator. Classification (NCBI taxonomy): domain Eukaryota; kingdom Metazoa; phylum Chordata; class Mammalia; order Primates; family Cebidae; genus Cebus; species Cebus imitator. The sequence goes on from NW_016107325.1 coordinate 5,340,754, forward strand.
TTCTTTGCAGTGGGTTAGAACATGTTCTTTTAGCTCACAGAAGTTTCTTATTACCCACTTTTTGAAGTCTGATTCTGTCATTTCATCATACTCATTCTCCATCCAGCCTTTTTCCCTTGCCGGTGAGGAGTTGTGATCCCTTGTAGGAGGAGAGGCATTCTGGTTTTGGGTGTTTTCATCCTTTTTGTGCTGGTTTCTGCCCATCTTTGTGGATTTACCCACCAGTTGTCTTTGTAGTTGATGACTTTCAGATTGGGTGTCTAGATGAACTTCCAGTTTGTGGATGATGAAGTTACTTCTGTTTCTTAGTTTTCCTTCTAACAGTTTGGCCCCTCTGCTGTAGGACTGTTGAGGTCCACTCCAGGCCCTGCTTGCCTGAGGATCACCTGCAGCAACTGCAGAAAAGTAAGGGTTGCTACCAGTTTCTTCTTCTGCTGTCTTCGTCCCAGAAGGATAACTGCCAAATGTCAGTCTGTTCTCTCCTTTATAAGGTGACTATTTGGACATATGGGGGTCAGGGAGCTGCTTGAGGAGACAGTCTGCCATTGCTGAGGCAGCCCACTATTACAGAGAGAGTCCTAAATTATAGAGGTGGGCAACCATTTCCAAGGCAGTTCTAACTACACCCATTTAAACAGGAGTGCAGGCTTCCCTGATGTTCACACAGCAGCTGGGTGGAGCCCACAGCAGCGCAGCAAAGCCTCTGCAGGCAGACAGTGACTAGGCTGCCTGATTGCTGGGCAGGGCATCCCTGAAAAAAGCCAGCAGCACAACAGAAACTCATAAATAAAGCCGTAACTCCCCGTGACAGAGCACACCTGAGGAGAAAAAAAAAAGAGGGGGTTTATGAGTTCTGCTACAGCAGAGTTAAACGTACCTGCCCAGCAGCTCCGAATGAACAATGGATCTCACAGCACAGCACTTGAGCTCCTATAAAGGACAGACTGTCTCCTGAAGCAGGTCCCTGATCCCCGTATATCCAAAGAGTCACCTCATAAAGGAGAGCTCAGACTGACATCTAGCCAGTATCTTTCTGGGAGAAGATAGCAGAAGAAGAAACTGGCAGCAACCCTTACTGTTCTGCAGCTGCTGCAGGTGATCCTCAGGCAAGCAGGGACTGGAGTGGACCTCAGCAGTCCTATAGCAGAGGGGCCAGACTGTTAGAAAGAAAACTAACAAACAGAAAGAAATAACTTCATCATCAACAAACTGGACATCCACTAAGAGACCCAATCTGAAACTCAGCAACTACAAAGATGACAGGTGGATAAATCCAAAAGATGGGAAGAAACCAGCACAAAAAGAATGAAAACACCCGAAACCAGAATGCCTCTCCTCCTAAAAGGGATCACAACTCCTCACCAGCAAGGGAACAAGGCTGGATGGAGAATGAGTGTGATGAATTGACAGAATCAGGCTTCAAAAAGTGGGTAATAAGGAACTTCTGTGGGCTGAAAGAAAATGTTCTAATCCAATACAAAGAAACTAAGACCCTTGAAATAAGTTTTGACAAAATGCTAATGAGAGTAAACAACTTAGAGAGAAATATAAGTGAACTGATGGAGCTGAAAAACACAAAATGAGAACTTCACGAAGCATGCACAAGTTTCAACAGCCAAATTGACCAAGCAGAAGAAAGGATATCAGAGATCGAAGATCAACTCAATGAAATAAAATGAGAAGCCAAGATTAGAGAAAAAAGGGCAAAAAGGAATAAACAAAGTCTCTAAGAACTATGGGAACTATAAGAAAAGACCTAATCTACGTTTGATAGGCGTACCTGAATGTGACAAAGAGAATGAATCCAAGCTGGAAAATACTCTTCAGGATATGATGCAGGAAAACTTCCCCAACCTAGCAAGGCAGGCCAATATTCACGTCCAGGAAATACAGAGAACACCACAAAGATATTCCTCAAGAAGAGCAACCCCAAGGCACATAATCGTCAGATTCACCAGAGTTGAAATGAAGGAGAAAATGCTAAGGGCAGCCAGAGAGAAAGGTCGGGTTACCCACAAAGCGAAGCCCATGAGACTCACAGCAGATCTCTCAGCAGAAACCCTATAAGCCAGAAGAGAGTGGGGGCCAATATTCAACATCCTTAAAGAAAAGAACTTTCAACCCAGAATCTCCTATCCAGCCAAACTAAGCTTCATAAGTGAAGGAAAAATAAAATCCTTTGTGAACAAGCAATTACTCAGAGATTTCATCACCACCAGGCCTGCTTTACAAGAGCTCCTGAAAGAGGCTCTACACATATAAAGGAACAATCAGTACCAGCCACTCCAAAAACATACCAAATGGTAAAAAGCATCAACACAATGAAGAATCTGCATCAACTCACGGGCAAAACAGCCAGCTAGCAACAAAATGGCAGTATCAAATTCACACATAACAATATTAACCCTAAATGTAAATGGACTAAATGCCCCAATCGAAAGACACAGACTGGCAAATTGGATAAAAAGCCAAAACCCATCAGTGTGCTGTATACAGGAAACCCATCTCACATGCAAGGATACACAAAGGCTCAAAATAAAGGGATGGAGGAAGATTTACCAAGCAAATGGAGAGCAAAAAAAGCAGGAGTGGCAGTTCTCGTCTCTGATAAAATAGACTTACAAGCAACAAAGATCAAAAGAGACAAAGAAGGACATTGTATAATGGTAAAAGGATCAATGCAATAAGAAGATCTAATGATCCTAAATATATATGCGCCCAATACAGGAGCACCCAGATACATAAGGCAAGTTCTTAATGACCTACAAAGAGACTTAATATTGTCTCCCACACAATAATATTGGGAGACTTTAACACCCCACTGTCAATATTAGACAGATCAACAAGACAGAAAATTAACAAGGATAGAGAGAGGACCCAAGATGGCCTGGCTCCCTATTTCAGTCCCCTTTTTAATCAGATGAATGGGCAACTCTGCCTTGCTGGAGCTCCAATCGCCAGCTAAAATGGCGCCCAGGCCCATGTATTTTGTATGGAGAACCGCAGCGCTGGGGTGTCAACAAAACAGCTGCACCGACCAAAACAGCCGCGCCAGCCAAACCAGCCACTCTGGCAACCCATGGGGCTCCTCTGCCTGGGAATCTACTGGTCTGTGGGGCAATAAAAATCCATCTGGAAATGCGGCATCCACTCACCCTCCGCGCTTTCACTGGGAGCTGCAATCCTGAGCTGCTCCTAATCAGCCATCTTGGATCCCTTCTTCTAAGTTCTTGATCAAAGGATTTTTTAATATAGCTGTACAATGTGCTTGTATTTCAAGCTAAGCATTACTACAAAAAAGTCAAACTTTAAAAAATTAAAAATTTTATAAAGGATAAGAGTTATGACAAGCTAAGGTTAATTATTAAAAAATGAAAAATATTTTGTTATTAATCTAGTATAGCCTATGCATACTATTCAGCAGTTATAAGGTCTATAGTAGTAGACAGTAATATCCTAGGCCGTCACATTCGCTTACCACTCACTACTCACCCAGAGAAGCTTCCAGTCCTGCAAGCTTCATTTATGGTATATGCCTTACACAGATGTACCACTTTTTATCTTATATGCCATATTTTTACTGTATATTTTGTATGTTTGGGTATGTTTACAAATTGTGTAACAGTTGCCTACAGTATCCAGTACAGTAACATGCTGTACTGCTTTGTGGCCTAGGAGCAATAGGTTGTGCCATATAGCCTAGGTGTGTAATAGGCTACACCATCTATGTTTGTGTAAGTACACTCTATGATGTTCACACAATGATGAAATTGCCTAACAAGACATCTCTTAGAACTCATCCCTGACATTAAGCCATGCATGACAGTCAATAAAAATATCTTCATGGAACTAAGTGAAAGATGCTGATAATCAGTGCTCTCCATAGTGAGCTGTGTGTGTCTTTCCATTTGCACTTATCTGGCTATTTGGTTTTTTTTTTTCTATCTAGGACAACTGAACAAAGTAAATCATTTTGCCTTAACAGCATTCTAAATACTTTGGTGTTTAATGTCTTTATTTTTAATAGAAGTTGAATATTTGTCTTCATGCAGGTCTATTAGATAATTCATATGAAGCATTTTGCATAGGGCCTTGCATGGGAAGGCTTAGAAACAGTCATTGTTACTATTGTTATAGGATTATCAATTTTAGAGAAAACTTATTTTAAATGTTAAACAAGAATACAATTAGTGTTTTGTTTACAGGTTACTTCGACATTGTACAGAGGTAAGACAGTTTTCATAAGAGAGTTAAACAGTTTCTCCATAAAAAGTTAATACTTAGAAACTTGAAAACAGCCAGGGGTGGTGGCTCATACTTGTAATTCCAGCACTTTAGGAGGCTGAGAAAGGCAGATCACTTGAGGCTGGAAGTATGAGACTAGCCTGGCCAACATGGTGAAACTCCGCCTCTACTCAAAATACAAAAATTAGCCAGGTGTGGTGGTATGCGTCTGTAATGCCAGCTACTCGGGTGGCTGAGGCATAGAATCATTTGAACCTGGGAGGTGGAGGTTGCAGTGAGCCGAGATTGTGCCACTGCACTCCGGCCTGGGTGACAGGGCAAGACTCTGTCTCCAAAAAAAAGAAAAATAAAGAAAGAAACTTGAAAACAGTGGCAAATTTGTTCATCTGTGTTTTTTTTTTTTCTTTTTCCATCCTGCACCACTCCCATTCATCTAATATCACTGGAAGGAAGTGCATATTGTCTGAATTAGCCTTTTTTGAAACTTGTAGGATTTCAAGATATAAAATCAATGACTGTGAACAATTCTTATAACATCTGAGTGTTTGGAAACTAACTCCTCTCTGCTTCTCTTCTGTTTAATTTTATACAGTTGGAATCCAAGATTAGAATATAAGAGTGCTCTTCACTTTATTTTGGTGGTTCTTCCAAGGATTTAAAACTCTCTAGAACCAAAGTTCTCTTAGTTTCTCCTACTCATGTAGGCCGATAAATACTTTCCATTTTGTAGGTAACTGAGAGCTAATTTGTGTGAAATACACAGTGCTGTGAGACAGACATGAGTATACTCTCTTTAGTGATAAGCTGACTTGGCTCAGAGAAGTCAGGTCTGTTTCCCAAGGTCATTAATAGCCATCGGAATTCAAACTGGCCAACTGAGGCCAAGTCTCATGCCCTTTCCCATCAAGATCACCCTACATCCTGCCCATGGTGTGTTATTCGTTAAGTCTTAGAGACATAAGCTGTATCATCCCCATTTTAAGGAAGAATCTTACATCAAGAAAGAATAAAAAGCCAGAAAGTACATATAAAGGTCAGCAGCTTCCTACTGTGTTCAGGTGTTCTAAATTAAGGAAAGCTGCTCTCATTGATCCTTGGGATGCATACATGAGAGCTGTCCCTGAGTGAGGACTGGCAATGCCTCTCTTCAGTGATTCTCCCTAAGGCTGCACCCTTCTTCCCAGCCATGAATAAATTATGAAGGTAAAATTTCTCTATTTACACAGACACATTGTAATAAGAGAAGAAGAAGGGGAATTCAGATAGACACTATATTATCAGAAACAACAAACTGCCCCTTGTGGGATTACTGTATCATGGGAGCTCAAGAAAGCCACTCAAATGATAATATCCATAAACTGTGATTCAGAATTAGGTTTGAAATTTTATGCCTGAGGGAATATCGGCAATATTTTTTCCTTCATATTTTAAGCTGGGTGAGATTGGGTTTTTTGTTTTGTTTTTTGGTCCATTACTTACACTTTTAGGATGAATGGCAATAAAAAGTTCTTTCTTTTGGAAGTTTTGAGATCTTAAAAGAACGTGTAATCGGCCTTATAAAAAATCATGCCAAGCGAGCGCAGAGCGGTTTGGTCGTTCGCTGGGGGCAGTGTCGTTTCTCCGCTTGTCGACTGCGGCTCTTCCTCAGGTCGCAGAAGCGGCGCGGCGGTCGGAGAAGTGGCCTAAAACTTCCGCGTGGGGTAAAAGAAAATGGCCCGAACCAAGCAGACTGCTGGTAAATCCACTGGTGGGAAAGCACCCCGCAAGCAGCTGGCCACGGAAGCCGCCAGCAAAAGCGCCCCCTCTACCAGCGGGGTGAAGAAACCTCATCGCTACAGGCCCGGGACCGTAGCGCTTGGAGAGATTCGTCCTTCCATCGGGAAGCTGCCTTTCCAGAGGTTGGTGAGGGAGATCGCGCAGGATTTCAACACCGACCTGAGGTTTCAGAGCGCGGCAGGAGGCTGCTGAAGCCTACCTGGTGGGTATGCTCGAAGATACTAACCTGTGTGCCATCCACGCTAAGAGTCACCAGCATGCCCAAAGACATCCAGGTTGGCTCGCCGGATACGGAGAGAGAGCTTAAGTGAAGGCAGGTTTTATGACGTTTTGTAGTAAATTCTGTAAAATACTTTCGTTTACGACTTTTTTTTGGTAAGAAATTGTTTATAATATGTTGCATTTGTACTTAAGTCATTCCACCTTTCACTCAGGATGGATGCGAAAAGTGACTGTTCACAGACCTCAGTGATGTGAGCACTGTTGCTCAGGAGTGACAAGTTGCTAATATGCGGAAGGGATGGGTGGTAACTTCTTGCTTCTCATGATGCATGTTTCTGTATGTTAATGACTTGTTGGGTAGCTATTAAGGTACTAGAATTGGTAAATGTGTACAGGGTCCTTTTGCAATAAAACTGGTTATGACTTAAAAAAATCATGACAAGTTGATCTGTAGTTATTTCTCCATTTTTAAATATCTGAATTTACTTATTAAAAAACAGCAGCTTGTGGCCAAGTAATTATTCAGCCAATATTCACTTGCTCTTTTTGGAGGAATATTCTTCCCTTCCACATTGCTGAGTTTAACTATGTGGTTTGCTATGGCAGTGTAAGGTAGGTAGAAGCAAGTGTCTCAGTCCCAAACCTAGGCCTTAAGCAGTATCATATGTCTCTGCTCACCTCTCTTTTACCACATCTTTGCCTCAAATAGCTACTGACCCAAGAAGAAGTGCTGTGGCAGAACTGCATCCAACCCACAGTTTTGAGACAAGCCCAACTAAACACATTTAGACCAGCAAAGCTCTGGCTGACCAGCAGAGGAATAAATGCTTGTATCATAGTTTTGGGGTGCTTTGGAATGTAGCACTACTGTGGCAATAGTTGACAAATACAAAGCCCAATAACACAGAGTGAAATTTACATACTAGTGGAGTCTACATTGTGTAAACAACACATCTATCTCTCAAGTGTCAGGAAATCATGTGTATCTGGTCAGCTTGGTCATCAAGACCACAGTGAAGAATGTGAAGTAAAACTGGTCCCTGACTCAGTAAAAGAGATACCCCATGGCCTGCACACAAACACCTGTACACTTTATTCATAGGAGACACTTTCACAAAGAGTCTATTTACCATTATTCTAACAAGCTTTGTTATGTAATTTTCTAGCTACTTGATAGTTGGCAGGGAGAAACTGCTATAAACAAACCTACTGGTTACAAGGGAAGAATAACTGTGAAAGAGGACACACACACACACACATACACACACACAGAGACATCACTAGAATTTTAAATCATAAGAATTTAAAATCAGTGTCCCTGAATGTGTCCAGTTTCCCAACTAGTAGCAAATAAGATAGGGAAAGTCAATAATCAATTGGAAAAAAATTACTTCAAGAATTGATTGAAACAGTAGTTCTTACTGTTTATGGATTATAGTTCATTTTGAAAAACTTGTAAAAATAATGGATTCTTTCTTCAGAAACATGCATGTGAGAAAAACCCCACAAAATCTTCCACATAATTTTAGGCAGTTCAGAAACTTCCTAGAACTGATTCATAAACTCTGGGTTATAAACCACTGATTTAAAATAAAAATAGTCTTAGTTTCAGGAGGTAAGTAATTTAATTTTCTGAAATTTTTTTATTTCTATAAAATAGTTTATCCCTGTGAAACATTATTCCAGGTAAATGAGGTGTCCCGGAATTAATAAAGCTGTAAGAGGCCTTCCCGAATCGCCACCCCATTACTGGCTAGCCTGGCCCTGGAGAGACTAATACTCTTTACATCTCTAAAGACTCCATGATATCCTTTGTTGATACATTTCCACATCTCTCAACTTCATTCTTATGTACTTCAAGTTTATGAGAGCTTCATAATTAGATCATTGGTCTATACTCCTGTAATCTTAGCTTCTATGTCACTGGTTCATTGCTTGTCAGAAAAATGAAAGCCATTGGAGCCATTTTCTTCTTTTTGCTTATACAATAGGATTTATTTATTTATTATCATACTTTAATTCCCTCTGTGAAATATGAGGCATCTATCTTTCTTTTGCTTATGAAGTCCCCTAATGTATGAATAGTTTTAAGTTTTTCATCTCAGATTCTTGAACATTTATTTCTATGCCTTATTCTTCCATCCAAAAAAAAAAAAAAAAATGCCTCAAACTGATAGTCAACTGGTAGGTAGATCCTAGGATCAAATTTATAGATTTGGAAGACCAGCATGGGAGAAGGGCAACAATTCTTAATAAAATGTGATATTATGGTGCCATTACCACTAGTAATAATACCTATTATTAAAATTTCAAAATATATTTATATTTTAAAATAAATTATGAGTAGGACATTCTTCAAAAAGCAAAGAGAAATAACATTTGTTGTATGTCTACTATGCACTCAGCATTCAATTTGATCCCTTAAAACAGTGGTCTCCAATTTTCCTTTCTTTTTTTTGAGACCTGTCACCAGACTGGAGTGCTGTGGTGTGATCTCACCTCACTGCAACCTCCGACTCCCGGATTCAAGCGATTCTCCTGCCTCAGCCTCCCCAAGTAGCTGGGACTACCAGCACGAGCCACCACACCAGGCTAATTTTTTGTATTTTTAGTAGAGAAGGGGTTTCACTGTGTTAGCCAAGATGATCTCCATCTCCTGACCTCGTGATCCGCCAGCCATGGCCTCTCAAAGTGCTGGGATTACAGGCATGAGCCACCGCACCCGGCCAGTGGTCCCCAACCTTTTTGGCACCAGGGACCAGTTTCATGGCAGATAATTTTTCCATGGACTTGGAGGGAAGGGAGGGAAGATGGTTTTGGGATGAAACTGTTCCACCTCAGATCATCAGGCATTAGTTAGATTCTCATAAGGATCATGCAACCTAGATCCCTTGCATGCCAGTCCACAATAGGATTTGCACTCCTATGAAAATCTAATGCCTCCGCTGATCTGACAGGAGGCAGCAGTAATGCGGATCACCTCCTGCTGTGCCGCCTGGTTCCTAACAGATCACAGACTGGTACCAGTCTGCAGCCCTGGGGCTGGGAACCTCACCTTAAAACACTGAAATCCCCATAGCACCTTATGAGTTAAGAATTATTATCCCTGTTTCACAGATAATGAACCAGAAATGAAAGAAATGAAGTGACTTGCCCAACATCACAGTTCAGGTGACTGTGCAAAACTTAAACCCATGTCCATCTCATTCCCGTCATAGCATTTAGTTTTTGAGAATAGAAGTGACAGGGAGGTTGACAGCCTTTTGGAAAAAATCAAAAGGACTATTTTTGTAAAGGGATTCAAATTGTTCTTTGTAAGTCCAAAAGATGGGATTGACGTTAATGTGTGAATATAAATAGGATGCAGATTTGGGTTCAGTATTAGGATATTGATGAGTGTGCCTGAGAGGGTAAAGGCCCACCAAGCTCTGATATTAATGGTAACAAACCCACTCATACACAAAGCTGGGGATCTCAGGGCTGACAGGACTACGTTATGATGAGGACCTTCACAGAACACCTTCACCAAAGCATAAGGGAAAAAATAACAGAGGTTGCACCATGATGCTGGGCATGAGGGGCCTGAGGGAGCCTTGCAAATTCCTCATGTCCCCTTAGAAACATGGGGAACAAACCAGTGTCTTACCCCCAAAGCCGAGTGTTTGAACACAGCTATGAGATGGCTGGAAAGACTGGGAGCCTTCCAGTTAGAATGAAAGACTGGGAGCCTCCCAGTTAGCAGTAATCAGTGTGGTTCACACTCTCAAGGGTTACTGAGATCCTCTTGGGGCATCCATGAGGTTGAAACTATTCTCACATGCATATTAAGATGTTGGTTTCCTTTTTCATGGTGCTGACATTTGAACTCATGATAAAAAAGGAACAGCGAGTTAAACTGCCAGTACCTTGGCATGAATCAAGGCAGTGGCACCAAACTGTACGAGTTGTGACCGTATCCTTTGTCACCACACACTCATGTTTATTTTTTTAAATGCCAGTTTCACTTAAGAATGTCTTTGATAATACAGTACAAATTAAAATTTTATTAAATCTGTTATGAGTATTTTTAATATCCCATGGGAGGAAATGGATAGTGATATGGTTTGGCTATGTCCCCACCCAAATCTCAACTTGAATTGTATCTCCAAGATTTCCCTCGTGTTGTGGGAGGGACCCAGGGGTAAGTAATTGAATCATGGGCTTGATCTTTCCCATGCTAGTCTGGTGATAGTGAATTAAGTCTCATGAGATCTGATGGGTTTATCAGGGCTTTCTGCTTTTGTTTCTTCTTCGTTATTCTCTTGCTACTGCCATGTAAGAAGTGCCTTTCCCCTCCTGCCATGATTCTGAGGCCTCCCCAGCCATGTGGAACTGTAAATCCAATTAAACCTCTTTTTCTTCCCAGCCTCTATGTCTTTAACAGCAGCATAAAAACAGACGAAAAGAGATAGTATGTATAAAGCACTTCTGCTGCATTTCAAAGTGCAATAGTTATGTAGAGGAAACAGAGAGGCTTGTGCCCAGTGGCTCACAGCTGTAATCCCAGCACTTTGGGAGGCCAAGGTGGGAAGATCACTTGAGCCAAGAGTTTGAGACCACCCTGGGCAATGTAAGAAGACCCCATTTCTAAAAACAAAAACAAAAACACAGCCAGGCATGGTAGTGCATTCCTGTAGTTCTAGCTAATCAGGAAGGTGAGGCAGGTGGAATGGTTGTAGCCCAGGAGCTTGAGGCTGCAATAAACTATGTTTGCATCACTGCACTCCAGTCCAAGTAACAGAGCAAGACTCTGTCTGAAAAAAAAAAAAAAAAAAGGAAAGGCAGAAGTGCAACTGAGTTGCAGGCTGAACTAGGTGATTTTTCATGGAATAGCATCTTTATTCCCATGAAAGACTGAAAGACAGATTATGACTATTCAGATTTCAGTATTGGCAGACTTGAATAATTTTTATTTTCCTGATAATTAATCAACTGAGTCTGGCATGTCAAAGAAAACAATTAACAGAATTTGTTGCCCATAACTCAGTTTTTGCTTTCAATTAAAAAATTTTTGAAAACTTATATCCACCACTGTGAGCCTGATAGCTTCCTGGTACTTAATGACCTTTCTCATGAAACAGATGCTATTAATGAATTGATGATATTAGTGACTGTGAGTTTTGATGTTATATAATGAAATGTGTCAGCACTTAGAACATCTGCATAACTGAGTAAACCAATTTTCCAAAAGACCAGGGCATGTTATGAAATTAGGCATGAGTAAAAGATCTAAGTGCAAGATAAACCAATGGATTTTAATGTGACAGAATAGAAAACAGTTATTGCTATGGTTTCAGCTTCCACATTGCTACTAACCTTTAAGTAAGTAAAGATTGGGGATGAGGGCAAGATGGTGGAATAGGAACAGCTCCGGTACACAGCTCCAGTGAAAGCAAGGCAGAAAGTGGATGATTTCTACATTTCCAGCTGAGGTACCTGGTTCATCTCTTTGGGACTGATTGGACAGTGGGCATAGCCCAAGGAGGGTGAGCCGAAGCAGGATTGGGTGTTGCCTATTGGAGAAGTGCGAGGGGCCCAAGAACTCCCTCTCCTAGCCAAGGGAAGCCATTCCTGCACTCCAGCCCAGATACTGTGCTTTTCCCACAGTCTTCACAGCCTGCAGACCAGGAAATTCCCTCCAGTACCTACACAACCACCAGGGTCCTGGGCTTCCATCACAAAACTGGGTGGCCATTTGGGCAGAAAGCAAGCTAGATGCAGCGATTTTTTTTTCATACTCCAGTGGTGCCTGGAATTCCAGTGAGATAGAACTGTTCACTCCCCTGGAAACAGGGCTGAAGCCAAGGAGCCAAGTGGTCTGGCTCAGTGGATCCCACCCCAACTGAGACCAGCAAACTAAGATCCACTGGTTTGAAATTCTTGCAGCTAGCACAGCAGTCTGAGCTCAACCTGGGATGGTTGAGCTTGGTGGGGGAGGGGCATCCACCATTGCTATGGCTCCAATAGGCGGTTTCAACCCCGCAGTGTAAGCAAAGCTGCTGGGAAATCCAAGCTGGGCAGAGTCCAACACAGCTCAGTAGCTGCAGGCACTGTCTCACTGGATGTCCTTGCTGGGCAGGGAATCTCTGAAAAAAGGCAGCAGCCCATTAGGGACTTATAAATAAAGCCCCCACCTTTCTGGGACAGAACACCTGGGAAAAGGGGTGATAGTAGGTACAGCTGCAGCAGACCTGACCATCCCTGGCTGGCAGCTCTGAAGAGAGCAGTGGATTTCCCAACACAGTGTTTGAGCTCTGATAAGAGACAGACTGCTTCCTCAAGTGACTCTCTGACGCCCATATATCCTGATTGGGATACACCTCCCAGTGGGAGTCGACAGATACCTCAAAGAGGAGAGCTCTGACTGGCATCTGGTGTGTACTTCTCTGGGACAGAGCTACCAGACAGCAATCTTTGCTGTTCTGCAGCCTCCACTAGTGATTCCCTGGCAAGCAGGGTCTGGAGTGGACCTCAAGCAAACTCCAGCAGACCTGCAGCAGAGGGGCCTGTTAAAAGGAAAACTAGCAAACAGAAAGAGTTTCAACATTAACAGAAAAGACATCCACTCAGAGACCCCATCCGAAGGTTGCCAACCTTAAAGACCAAAGGAAGACAAATCCACAAAAATAGAAAGAAACCAGTGCAAAGACTGAAATCTCCAAAAAACCAGAGTGCATCTTCTCCTTTAAGGGATCACAGCTCCTCGCCACCAAGGGAACAAAACTGGATGGAGAATGAGTTTGATGAATTAATAGAATCAGGCTTCAGAAGGTGGGTAGTAACAAACTTCTCCAAGCTAAAGGAGCACATTCTAACCCAATGGAAGGAAGCTAAAAACCTTGAAAAAATGTTACATGAAATGCTAACTAGAATAACTAGCTTAGAGAAGAACATAAACAACCTGATGGAGATGAGAAACACAGCATGAGAACTTTGTGAAGCATACACAAGTTCAACAGCCAGATTGATCAANCGGCTCACCGCAACCTCCGCCTCCTGGGTTCAGGCAATTCTCCTGCCTCAGCCTCCTGAGTAGCTGGGATTACAGGCACGTGCCACCATGCCCAGCTGATTTTTCGTATTTTTAGTAGAGACGGGGTTTCACCGTGTTGACCAGGATGGTCTCGATCTCTTGACCTCGTGATCCGCCCGCCTCGGCCTCCCAAAGTACTGGGATTACAGGCGTGAGCCACCGCGCCCGGCCCTGCAGCTGATTTTTTTATGGCATTAAGGGTACAGAGACTGTGGGGGGCATCTTATCCTCCTCACCTTCTCCTCATAGAGAAATGTTTAGAAAGCATTAGCTTCCTACATTAACCAAGTATCTCTGAATATTCTTTCTTTCTTGCACATAGGACTGCAAGGGAAGAATGCAGCCAATCAAATGTGTGGTTGTAGGAGGTGGGGCTATAGGTAAAACCTGCCTCCTCATCAGTTATACAACAAATGCATTTCCTGAGGAGTATATCCCCACTGTCTGTGACAACTATAGCGCCCAGACATCTGTGGACGGCCAAATCGTCAGCCTGAACGTGTGGGACACTGCTGGCCAAGATGAGTATGACTGACCACAAACGCTCTCCTGCCCTTAGACCAGTATCTTTGTTATTTGTTTTTCCATTGGCAAACCATCCTCTTATGCCAATGTGAGGCATAAATGGCACCCAGAGGTCTCCCATCATTGCCTCAATGTACCTGATCTGCTGGTAGGCACCAAGAGGGACCTGCCAAGTGACCTTGAGACAGTGAAGAAGCAGAGCCTAGTGCCCACGACTCCTCAGCAAGGCACTTCCCTGGCTAAGCAGGTGGGGGCTGTGAAGTATCTGGAATGTTTGGCCCTGATGCAGGATGGGGTGCAAGAGGTATTTTTGAAGCTGGCCAGGCTGTGCTTTACTCTGCCGCAAAGAAGAACACCAAGAAGTGCATTCTCTCATAGCTTCTGGGTGCCACTTGGGGACTGCACCTAAGAAGTATAAGGGCAATATTCCTTTGTCAGCAGTTAAGAGTGCCAGCACGAGCCATTTGTCTCTTTTAGAAACCCTAGACTGCAGGATATTCAGCTTTTGGAGCAATGAGGACAGACTTGTTTGTACATGGCTGCTTTGAAGTGTCGTCTGAACTTTTGGAGGAAGCAGGGGTGTGTGTGTGTGTGTGTGTGTGTGTGTGTGTGTGTGTGTGTGTCCCCTGTCAAAATGGTAAAAGGAGGTGCCACCCAGTGCTGTTCTTTTCTCTCCTGGCCAGGACATGACTAAGCAGAGCAGCTTAGGACTGTTCATTGTAGACTTTTGCATGTTTGCTTTTAAATCTAATTGCAGCTTTCCTTGCTGTATTTACCACTAAGCAAGTGCCTCCCGGAAGGACAATGTTATCTAGTTTTTATTCATTATTATTATTGTTGTTATTATCATTTTTTGAGATGGAGTTTCTTTCTTGTCGCCCAGGCTGCAGTTCAATGGCAATGATCTTGGCTCACTGCAACCATAATCTTGGCTCACTGCAACCTCCACCTCCCACGTTCAAGCGATTCTCCTGCCTCAGACTCCCGAGTAGCTGGGATTACAGGCGCACAGCTGATGGGATTATTTTTAGCAGAGATGGAGTTTCACCATGTTGGCCAGGCTGGTCTCAAACTCCTGACCTCAGGTGAGCCACCCACCTCAGCCTCCCAAAGTGCTGGAATTACAGGTGTGAGCCACCGCTCCTGGCCATTTTTATTATTTTTTTTGAGACAGAATCTTACTCTATCACCCAGGCTGGAGTGCAGTTGCGCGATCTTGGCTCACTGCAACCTCTACCTCCTAAATTTCAAGCGATTCTCCTGCCTCAGCTGGGACTACAGGCATGCACCACCATACCTGGCTAACTTTTGTATTTTTAGTAGAGACAGGGTCTTCCCATGTTGTCTAAGCTGGTCTCAAACTTCTGACTTCAGGTGATCCACCTGCGTCGGCCTCCCAAAGTGCTGGGATTTACAGTTGTGAGCCACTGCCCCTGGCTGGTTATCCAGTTTTTAAATCATTGCCTTAAACTTTCTCGTATATGAATTTTTTTTTTTGGTTGTTGAGACAGGATCTCACTTTGTCATCCATGGAGGCTGGACTGCAGTGGCATAAACATGACTCACTGCTGTCTTGACCTCCCAGCCTCAAGGGATCCTCTTGCCTCAGCCCCCCAAGTAGCTGGGGCCACGAGTGCGTGTCACCATGTCTGGTTAATTTTTGTATTTTTGTAGAGATGATGTTTCACCATGTTGCCTAGGCTGGTCTTGAAATCCTGAGCTCAAGTGATCCTCCCATCTTGGCCTCCCAAGGTGCTGGGATTACAGGTGTGAGCTACAGTGCCTAGCTGACTAATTTTTGAAAACCATATTATGTGTGATTCCTGGGTGTTCTCAATGTTGACATGTTTCTCCCATTCTTGAGATGAGACATTTTCACAAAAATGGTTTAGAAGCATTTACTAAAGTTCTGTGAGATGGTAACAGATGTTCCTTAAAAGAATTCTGTCAGAAAAACAGAACTCTGGAAGGATATCAGATATTGAAGATTGAATGAAATAAAGCAAGAAGACAAAATTAAAGACAAGAATGAAAAGAAATGGACAAAGCCTCCAAGAAATATGGGATTAATGAAAAAACCAATTCTATGTTTCGATCGGTGTATCTGAAAGTGAAGGAAAGAATGAAGCCAAGTTGGAAAACACTCTTTAGGATATTATCCAGAAGAACTTCTCCAACCTAGCAAGGCAGCCCAACATTCAAATTCAGGAAATACAGAGAACACCACAAAGATATTCCTCAAGAAGAGCAACCCCAAGACACAGAATCATCAGATTCACCAAGGTTGAAAGAAAAACTGCTAAAGGCAGCCAGAGAGAAAGGTCAGGTTACCCACAAAAAGAACCCCATCAGACTCACAGCAGATCCCTTGACAGAAACGCTACAAGCCAGAAGAGAGTGCGGCCCAATATTCAACATTTCCCAAAATCTCCTGAAACAGATAAGCAACTTCAGCAAAGTCTCAGGATATAAAATAAATGTGCAGAAATCACAAGCATTCCTATACACAAATAACAGACTAACGGAGAGCCAAATCATCAGCAAACTCCCATTCACAATTGCTACAAAGAGAACAAAATACCTAGGAATACAACTAACAAAGGATGTAAAGGACCTCTTCAAGGAGAACTACAAACCACTGCTCAAGGAAATAAGAGAGGACACAAACAGATGGAAAAACATTCCATGCTGATGGTTAGGAAGCATCAACATTGTTAAAATGACCATACTGCCCAAAGTAATTTATAGATTCAACGCTATCCCCATCAAGTTACCAATGACCCTCTTCACAGAACTGGAAAAAACCACCTTAAACTTCATATGGAACCAAAAGATAGCCTGCATAGCCAAGACAATCCTAAGCAAAAAGAACAAAGCTGACAGCATCATGCTACCTGACTTCAAACTATACTACAAGGCTACAGTAATCAAAACAGCATGGTACTGACACCAAAACAGAGATATAAATCAATGGAATGGAACAGAGGCCTTGGAGGCAACGCCACACATCCACAACCATCTGATCTTTGAATGGGGAAAGGATTCCCTGTTTAAAAAATGGTGTTGGGAAAACTGGCTAGCCACGTGCAGAACGCTGAAACTGGACCCCTTCCTGACACCTTACACTAAAATTAACTCGAGATGGATTAAAGACTTAAACACAAGACCTAACACCATAAAAACTCTAGAAGAAAACCTAGGCAAAACCATTCAGGACATAGGCATAGGCAAGGACTTCATGACTAAAACACCAAAAGCATTGGCAATGAAAACCAAAATAGACAAATGGGATCTAATTAAACTCCAGAGCTTCTGTACAGAAAAAGAAACTATCGTTAGAGTGAACCAGCAACCAACAGAATGGGAAAAAAATTTTGCAATCTAGCCATCTTACAAAGGGTAAATATCCAGAATCTACAAAGAACCAAAACAGATTTACAAGACAAAAAACAAACAAACCCATTCAAATGTGGGTGAAGGATATGAAGAGCCACTTTTCAAAAGAAGAGAAATATGAGGCAACAAATATATGAAAAAATGCTCATCATCACTGGTCATTAGAGAAATGAAAATCAAAACCACATTGAGATACCATCTCATGCCAGTTAGAATGGCGATCATTAAAAAATCTGGAGACAATAGATGCTGGAGAGGGTGTGGAGAAATAGGAACACTTTTGCATTGTTGGTGGGAGTGTAAATTATTTCAACCATCGTGAAAGATAGTGTGGCAGTTCCTCAAGGACCTAGAAATAGAAATTCCATTTCACCAGGCAATCCCATACTGGGTATATATCCAAAGGATTATAAATCTTTCTATTATAAAGACACGTGCACATGTATGTTCATTACAGCACTGTTTACAATAGCAAAGACCTGGAACCAATCCAAATGTTCATCAATGATGGACTGGACAAGGAAAATGTGGCACATATACACCATGGAATACTATGCAGCCATAAAAAAAGATGAGTTTGTGTCCTTTGTAGGGACATGGATTAATCTGGAAACCATCATTCTCAGCAAACCAACACAAGAACAGAAAATAAAAAACTGCATGTTCTCACTCATAGGCAAGTATTAAACAATGAGAACACATGGACACAGGGAGGCGAGCATCACACACTGGGGTCTGTTGGTGGGGTTAGGGGAGGGACAGTGTGGGGTAGGGAGGTTGGGGAGAGAGAACATGGGAAGAAATGCCAGATATAGGTGACAGGAGGATGGAGGCAGCAAACCACATTGCCATGTACGTACCTATGCAAAAATCCTGCATGATCTGCACATGTACCCCAGAACCTAAAGTACAATTAAAAAAACAAAAAAAGAATTTTCCACACAGAATTTCATAACCAGCCAAACTAAGCTTCAGAAGTGAAGGATAAATAAAATCCTTTACAAACAACCAAATGCTGAGAGATTTTGTCACCACCAGCCATGCAAGAGCTACTTGAGGAAGCAATAAACATTGAAAGAAACGATGGCTACCAGCCACTGCAAAAACATACCAAATTATAAAGAACATCAATGCTAGGAAGAAACTGCATCAACTAACGGGCAAAATAACCAGCTAGCATTATAATGGCAGGATCAAATTCACACATAACAATATTAATGTTAAGTGTAAATGGGCTAAATGCTCCAATCAAAAGACACAGACTGGCAAAATGGATAAAGAGTCAAGACTCATTGCTGTGCTATATTCAGAAGCCCCACATACAAAGACACACACAGGTTCAAAATAAAGATATAGAGGAAGATTTACCAAGCAAATAGAAAGCAAAAAAAAGCAGGGGCTGCAATACTAGTCTCTGATAAAACAGACTTTAAACCAACAAAGATCAAAAGAGACAAAGAAGGACATTATAATGGTAAAGAGATCAATGCAACAAGAAGAGCTAACTATCCTAAATATATACACACCCAATGCAGGAGCACCCAGATTCATAAAGCAGGTTCTTAATGACCTACAAAGAGACAGACTCCCACACATTACTAATGGGAAACTTTAACACTCCACTGCCAATATTAGACAGATCAACGAAACAGAAAATCAACAAGGATATCCAGAACTTGAACTCAGCTCTGGATGAAGTGGACCTAATAGACATCTACAGAACCCTCCATCCCAAATCAACAGAATTTACATCCTTTCTGCACCACATCATACCTATTCTAAAATTGACCACATAATTGGAAATAAAACACTCCTCAGAAAATGCAAAAGAATAGAAATCATAACAAACAGTCTCTCAAACCACAGTGCAATCAAATTAGAACTCAGGATTAAGAAACTCACTCAAAACTGCACCACTAAGTGGAAACTGATCAACCTCCTCCTGAATGACTACTGGATAAACAACTAAATGCAGGCAGAAATAAAGATGTTCTTTGAAACCAATGAGAGCAGAGACACAATGTACCAGAATCTCTGGGACACATTTAAAGCAGTGTCTAGAGGGAATTTATAGCACTAAATGCCCAAAAGAGAAAGCAGGAAAGAACTAAAATCGAAACCCTAATGTCAAAATTAAAAGAACTAGAGAAGCAAGAACAAATTCAAAAATCAGCAGAAGACAAGAAATAACTAAGATCAGAG
>NW_016107325.1:5360202-5372684 GCF_001604975.1 Cebus imitator
AAAAAAAAAAAAAAAAACCTTCAAAAAATCAGTGAATCCAGGAAGTGGTTTTTTGAAAATATTAGTCTGGCTAGCAGTCTATCTGTTTTGTTAATAAAGAAGAAAAGAGAGAAGAATCAAATAGATGTAATAAATAATGATAAAGGCAATATCACCACTGATCCTATAGGAATACAAACTACCCTCAGAGAATACCATAAATACCTCTACACAAATAAAACAAAGTCTAGAAGAAATGGATAAATTTCTGGACACTTACACCCTTCCAAGATTAAACCAGGAAGAAATCAAATCCCTGAATAGACCAATAACAAGGTCTGAAATTGACGCAGCAATTAGCCTACCAACCAAAAGAAGTCCAGGTCCTGACACGTTCACAGCTGAATTGTAATAGAGGTAAAAAGAGAAGCTGGTACCATTTCTTCTGAAACTATTCCATACAGTAACAAAAGAGGGAATCCTCCTTAACTCATTTTATGAGGCCAACATCATCATACCAAAGCCTGGCAGAGACAAAACTAAAAAAGGAAATTTCAAGCCAATATCACTGGTGAACACTGATGCAAAAATCCTTAATAAAATGCTGGCAAACCAAATCCAACAGCACATCAAAAAGCTTATCCATCACGGTCAAGTCAGCTTCACTCTGGGGATGCAAGGCTGGTTCAACACATGTAAATCAATAAACATAATCCATCACATAAACATAATAAAAGACAAAAACCACATAATTATCTCAATGGATGCAGAGAAGGCCTTTGACAAAATTCAACAACACTTCATGCTAAAAACTTTCAAAAAACTAGGTATTGATGGAATGTATCTCAAAATAATAAGAGCTATTTATGACAAACCCACAGCCAATATCATACTGATGGGCAAAAACTGGAAGCATTCCCTTTGAAAAAGGGCACAAGAAAAGGATGCCCTCTCTCAGCACTCCTATTCAACATAGTCTTGGAAGTTCTGACCAGGACAATTAGGCAAGAGAAAGAATTAAAGTGTATTTAAACGGGTAAAGAGAAACTCAAATTGTCTCTATTTGCAGACGACATGATTGTATGTTTAGAAGACCCCATCATCTCAGCCCACAATCTCCTTAAGCTGATAAGGAACTTCGGCAAAGTCTCAGGATACAAAATCAATCTGCAAAAATCACAGGCATTCCTATACACTAATAACAGATAAAAAGAGCCAAATCATTGGTGAACTCCCATTCATAATTGCTACAAAAAGAATTAAATACTTAGAAATACAACTTACAAGGGATGTGAAGGACCTCTTCAAGAAGAACTACAAACCACTGTTCAAGGAAATAAGGGAGGCCAGAAACAAATAGAAAAACATTCCATGCTCATGGTTAGAAAGAATCAATATCATGAAAATGGCCATACTGCCCAAAGTAATCTATAGATTCAATGCTATCCCCATCAAGCTATCACTGACTTTCTGCACAGAATTGGAAAAACCACCTTAAATTTCATATGGAACCAAAAAACAGCCCACATAACCAAGACAATCCTAAGGAAAAAAAAAAAAAAAGCTGGAGGCATCACACTACCTGACTTCAATCCAGACTACAAGGCTACAGTAACCAAACAGCATGGTACTGGTACCAAAACAGATATGTAGACCAAAGGAGCAGAATAGAGGCCTCAGAAATAATGCCACACAGCTACCACCATCTGACCTTCGACAAATCTGACAAAAACAAGCAATGGGGAAAGGATTCCTTATTTAATAAATGGTGTTGGGAAAACTGGCTAGCCATATGTAGAAAGCTAAAACTTGGACCCCTTTCTTACATCTTACACAAACATTAACTCAAGATGGATTAAAGATTTAAACATAAGACCTAAAACCATAAAAATCCTAGATGAAAACCTAGGCAATACCATTCAGGACGTAGGCATGGGCAAAGACTTCATGGCTAAAACATCAAAAGCAATGGCAACAAAAGCCAAAATAGACAAATAGCACATAATTAAACCAAAGAGCTTCTGCACAGCAAAAGAAACTATCATTAGAGTGAACCAGCAACCAATATAACAGGAAAAAATTTTTGCAATCTACCCATCTGACAGAGGGCTAATATCCAAAATCTACCAAGAACTTAAACAAATTTACAAGAAAAAAAACCAAATCCCTCAAAAAGTAGGCAAAGGATATGAACAGACACTTCTCAAAAGAAGACATTTATGCAGCCAATAATACATATGAAAAAAAGCTCACCATCCCTGTTCATTAGAGAAATGCAAATTAACACCACACTGAGATACCATCTCACTCCAGTTAGAACAGCTATCATTAAAAAGTCAGGAGACAACAGATGCTGGAGAGGATGTGGAGAAGTAGGAACTCTTTTACACTGTTGGTGGGAGTGTAAATTGGTTCGGCCATTGTGGAAGACAGTGTGGCAATTCCTCAAGCATCTAGAACTAGAAATACCATCTGACCCAGCAATCCTATTACTGGGTATATACCCAAAGAATTATAAATTGTTCTATTATAAAGACACATGCACATGTATGTTTATTGCAGCACTGTTCATAATAGCACAGACTTGGAACCAACCTAAATGCCCATCAGTGATAGACTAGATAAATAAAATGTGGCACATATACACCATGGAATACTATGCAACCATTAAAAAAGGGTGAGTTCATGTCTTTTGCAGGGACATGGATGAAGCTGGAAACCATAATTATCAGCAAACTAACACAAGAACAGAAAACCAAATACTGCATGTTCTCACTCAAGTGGGAATTGAACAGTGAGAACACATGGACGCAGGGAAGGGAACATCACACAATGGGGAGTCGGGGGTGGGGGGCTAGGAGAGGGATAGTCCTAATGTAGATTACAGAGGAGTGATGGATGCAGCCAACCACCATGCACATGTACACCTATGTAACAAACCTGCATGTTCTGCACATGTACCCCAGAACTTCAAGCACAATTTAAAAAAAAAAAAAAAAAAAACTACCACTTGTTGAGTTTTGGTATAGTATTGAGAAGAATATGGATAGTATCTGAAAATGTTATTAAATACTTTTCTATTTTCCAACTGCACATCTATATGAGGCCAGGCTATGTATATATACTTCAACCAAAACAGCATATCTCAACAGTTTGAAGGCAGAAACAGATAAGATAATCTACTTTTTATTAAGCCAAATATTACAGACATTGGGAGAAATTTTTTAAAGCTACTCAACATTAATTTTTGTTTTGTAAAATATATTTTCATAAACAACATGTGATTTATGTTAGCATATAGTAGTCTTTGTATTTGAAGTAATAAATGTTTCAAAATTCTCTGTTTTGACTTCTAACATGATAAATATTGATAGACATAACACATAAAAACAAATTATTGGAATTTCAATAATTTTTAAGAGTGTAAATAGGTCTTGAGACCAAAAAGTTCAAGAATTGCTGGTCTAGGCTGTTGATCTGAGATAAATGGGAACTTGAGCATCCTAGTGTGTACCAATGTGAAAGGGGCTATGCCTAGGAATCAAGCAGGACTGTGTGTCACAGTGGTACCAGTGTAGTGCATTTCTTCAGGACCAGATGCCTCCCAGAAGCCCAAAACTGTGTAAGCATGCATGGCATTAAAGCCTGCCATGAGGGAGATGAGTTTGGCTGAAATGGCTGAGCTTAAAATGACTAAGAAATCTGGACTCATTTTTCTGTCACTAGGTAGAATGAGGACATAGGAGAGATACTCCTGTCTAATTACTGAGAAACAAAGAAAGTGATATTGTTAGCAGATCTCACTTTATAGCTTTGAAACATCTTGCCCACTAGAATCACTAGCAGCTCTCAAGCAGAAGCCAGATGTCTACTGGGGAGAGATAATGTAGGAGCTTCCCGCTTGAGGAAAATTTAAGACTACAAGTATTCAAAGTCCTTTCCCAAATTTTCAGATTTTTATGTATGCTATTATTTGATTTTACCAAAAACCCTGTCAAACAGATAAGACAGAATTATTCCCACAGAAAGAGAGAGAGAGGTGAGACCCAAGAGGCACAAGTGTACCAAAGGTAGCCAAGGCAGCAGATTTATTAAAGGCCCCATTAATTAAACAGAAAATGTGTGATCAGCTGGAGACTGCAAAGCCTGTGAAATAATTAAATTTCCTCTGAACAAATGTTCACTCCATACCTATCAAGAACAGAGAGAATATTAAGATAAACCAGGATGGTCTTCAATCTCTAGAGACACTCAGTTCAGGTTGAATGGAGAGTATGTGCCACTAGAGGTGGAATAATGTGCTATACGAACATAGAGCAAAGAGAAATTAATTTTGACATTAAGATTCCCACATAAGCTCTCCCCAGCCAAGTCTTCCAACACGCAGTTCTGAATCAAATAGAAGCATGTGATCACTGCTCTGTAAGCCTCCTTCCAATGGTGAGGTTGGCCAAGGAATTGGTTTTAAGACTCACACAAGTTCTCATGGAATTTAGCAGAACACAGATCTTTTTCTATTCTGTATCCTGAGGGGCTCTCCACAGAACTTCACTGCAACCCATCACTCACAGCCCACAATAACACTGGTTCCCAAAGCAATTGGTACAAGTGGTTATTTTTCTTTACCTGCTCATGAGACTTGGCAGGAGGGCAATGTATTTTGCATGGGGAAATAACAGTTTGTTAAACCAAATTGCCCCAGCAGTAAGTCTATTTTCTAGGACAACTCCAGGCTCTATGACCTTGACTGCTGAGTGGAGTGCATTCTTTTTCTGGAATGAGTTACTGTTTCCCAAGTCAATCTCCTTACACTTTCCAAGGGTAACCAGCTGCTTTGTATTCTGAAAATATGCCTTCCAGCTGCTTGTACCACACAAAGACTGCTATTATGCTGCTTTTCCAAATGCAATTAATATTAAAGATGTAAGAGTTGTATATGACTGATTGTATTTTAAGCTTTATTTTTCGGGTCCTGAACACAGTAAATAAATCACATTATCTTTTTTTGTTCACTAAAGCATAACTTGTGTTAGGAACTTCAGTCAGTCATTTGAAATATATATATAAGACATATTTCATATTATCAACATATAAAATATAACAGAATATGAAATATATGTTTATATATAGTTAAATTTTATATGTTGATTCACCCCACCTGCCCACTCCCACTGCTATCCTCACTTTCCACCTTCTATGGAAAAAGGAAAAGAACACACTGTGTTTTGGTAACAGAGTGAAATAGAGAACATATGTCCATGGTTAACAGTATACCAAAAAAGCACTATATACAACTGAAAAGAAAAGATAATATATGCCTTAGTATTTGTCTTTAAATGAATATTTGATTCCCCCAGGGTGTCATTATTGTTTAGTCAGTGGAAAGAAAGCACCTCTCAGAATGATCTCCTCTTTTTTCAGATGTGTGAGAATCTGAATGGTTTGTTTCTACAGAGTGCTATGTATTGATTATATCACGTCGAATACTATACAATGCAGTAAAGCCATTAAAATGCCTTCTGATTTCTTTGGGTTCTGTGTGGTAATAAAACAAACTCTAATTTTGCAGATTGTGATGAAGCATTGCATCAAACTGAATTATATATCTGTTCTATAATTGAATATTAGGTTCAAATCCAGAAAGCAGCAGACCAAAAAGACTGGTAAAAATCAATTCTGTGAGTGGCCATACCATTATCCTATGGATGGAATACTTTTTTTTTTAAATAGGAGTCCTCTTGCTCTGGATTGAAATGCTGCCACACTAACACCTTCTCAGAGCATCAGTGAACAAAATTTTAGAGATGCAGGACTCCCTCCGTTAGGGAGAATGGGAGTTCCATGAGAGTGAAGACCATATTCCTATTGTTCGTCGTTGTATCTCCACAGCCTAACGTAACTGTATATGAGAGTTGCTCAATAATTATCATTGAATAAATGAATGAAAGAAACAATTAAAATGGCAGAAGAACAAAACAGAGCAGATTGTTGGCTCTGATGGTCCTGGAAGAGCAGGAGGGTAAGGCAGGCAAGGTGCTGCTGAGCTCTGCCCCACAGAGTCATCCAGTGGTAAGCTGCAGTTGGCTCTTGTTGACTCCCAAGATTCAAAAGTCGTACATCTTTTCCCGGATCTGCATTCAGTGACTTTAAGGTGGTAGCTTAAAACTGGCCATCATGGGAGTATTTACACCATAGAAACTGGCAAACAACATGAATCAGACGTTTTTTAAGAGATCCAGTTTGTTTTTTTAAGAGAGCCACATCACTGGCATAGCTAACAACCTTTGTGTTAACTCAGAATTTAACACCAGAAAGTCCTTAAAATCCCAACCAAAACAGGGAAGAGAAGGAGAGAGCTGGGCCAGAGAGGAGAATGATGGGGTATTCCATCCTCCTTACAAGATAGTGAAAGAGCTTCTGATTTATGATTGGAAAAGTTAGGCTAATCTGAGAAGGTCTCAATACCTCCAAGGATTCTGTTTTTGTTTTTTGTTTTGTTTTTTTTTTTTCTTTCCAGATCATGGGAACTCGTAATTTCAAATGTTGAATTGGGATCCTAGATCCCCTTCTGGCCTAAATTCGATGACACTCATTAAATGAACAAATACTTAGTGCGAACCATGCACTAGGGATTAAAAAACTGACAGATCAGTTACAAATTCCCCCCACCCTTCCCTGTATCTACCTCTTTGATAAAGTAACATTTTAGCTTCCCCATTAAGGAATAAAGTTTATTTTCCCACTCCTTGAATCTGAGCTTGTCTTCTAATTTGCTTTGACCAGCTAAATGGAGGGGAAGTAAGGATGCCAATTCTGAACTTACATCTCAAGACGCCTTGCTGTCTTAACCTCTGCCTCTGCCTTGAAAATAAGCCAGGGTAGTCTGATGGAGAATGAGAGAGTACATGGAGTAGAGCCAAGTCGTCCAAGTCAAAGTCATACTAGATCTTCCAACCTCCAACTGACCCCATAGCTAACTGCAAGTGCATGAATGAACCCACTTGAGATCAGTGAACCTCACCCAGATCAACAGAACTGAGTCTAGCCAACTGTGCAGCTTCTTGTAAAATAACAAATGGCTAAAGTTTATTTAAGAAACTTACTGAGGCCAGGCACAGTGCCTCACACCTGTAATCCCACCACTTTGAAAAGGTGAGGCAGGATTTTCCAGCAAGATGGCTGAATAGGAACAGCTCCAGTACACATCTCCCAGTGAGAGCAACACAGAAGGCGGCTGATGTCTGTATCTCCAACTGAGGTACCTGGTTCATCTTGTTGGGATGGGTTAGACAGTGGGTGCAGCCCAAGGAGGGAGAGCCAAAGCAGGGTGGGGCGTCGCCTCAACTGGGAGGTTGTTCTCCAAGGGGCTGGAGAACTTCCTCTTGTAACCAAAGGAAGCCATTAGGGACTTTTCCCAGCACTGGGGCACTCTGGCTAAGATACTGCACTTTTTTCATGGTTTTCACAACCCACAGACCAGGAGATTCCCTCCAGTGCCTACAACACCAGCACCTTGGGTTTTCAGCACAAAATTGGGTGGCCATTTTAGTCACAGCAGTTTCTTTTCTCTTCTCATACCTCAGTGAGACAGAACTTCTCATTCTCCTGAAAAAGGGGGCCGAAGCCAGGGAGCCAAGTGATCTGGCTCAGTGGGTCCCACCAACATGAAAATAAGCAAGCTAGGATTTACTGGCTTGAAATTCTCGCAGCCAGCACAGCAGTCTGAGCTCAAACCAGGACATTTGAGGTTGGTGTGGGAAGGGGTGCCCACCATTGCTGAAGCTCAGGTAGGTGGTTTTAACGTCACCTGTGTAAACGAAGTCCCTGGGAAGTTTGCACAGCCACTAGATGGAGCCCACGGGAGCTCAGCAAGGCCACTGCAGGCAGACTGAGTCACTGGACTCCCTCCATGCTAGGCCGGGCATCTCTGGAAAAAGGCAGCAGCCCATCAGGGACTTATAAATAATGTCCCACCTTCCTGGGACAAGCACCTGGGAAACTGGGCAGTTGTGGATACAGCTTCAGCAGACTTAAATATCCCTGCCCAGCAGCTCTGGAGGGAGCAATGGATCTCCCAGCACAGTGATCAGCTCTGATAAGGGACAGACCGACTGCCTCCTCAAGTGGCTCCCTGAGCCCCCTGTATCCTGACTGGGAGACACCTCCCAGCAGGGGCTGACAGACACCTCATACAGGAGAGCTCTGGCTGGCATCTGGCGGGTACCCTTCTGGGACAAAGCTACCAGAGGAAGGAACAGGCAGCAATCTTTGCTGTTCTGCAGCCCCTCTCGTGATTCCCAGGGAAGAAGGGTCTGGAGAGGATCTCTAGCAAACTCCAGCAGACCAGAAGCAGAGGGACCTGACTATTAGAAGGAAAACTAACAAACAGAAAGAAATAGTTTTAACATCAACAAAAAGGATGTCCACTCAGAGACCACATCCAAAAGTCACCAACTTTAAAGACCAAAGGTAGATATAGCCATGAAGATGGGAAGAAACCAGCACAAAAAGGCTGAAAACTCCAAAAACCATAATGCCCCTTATCCTCCAAGGGATCACAACTCCTCACCAGCAAGGGAACAAAACTGGATGGAGAATGAGTTTGATGAATTCACAGAAGTAGCTTCAGAAGGTGGGTAATAACAAATATATCTGAGCTAAAGGAGGATGTTCTAGCCCAATGCAAAGAAGCTAAGAACCTTGAAAAAAGGTTAGATGAAATGCTAACTAGAATAACCAGCTTAGAGGAGAACAAAAATAACTTGATGGAGCTGAAAAACACAGCACGAGAACTTTGTGACGCATACACAAGTTTCAGTAGCCAAATCAATCAAGTGGAAGAAAGGATATCAGAGCTTGAAGATCAACTCAATGAAATAAAGTAAGAAAGCAAGATTAGAGAAAAAAGAGTGAAAAGAAATGAACAAAGCCTCCAAGAAATAGGAGATTATGTGAAAATACCAAATCTACGTTAGATCATTGTACCTGAAAGTGATGGGGAGAATGAAACCAAGTTGGAAAACACTCTTCGGGGTATTATCCAGGAGAACTTTTCCAACCTAGCAAGGCAGGCCAAAACTTCAAATTCAGTAAATACAGAGAACACCAGAAAGATACTCCTTGAGAAGAGCAACCCGAAGACACATAATCATCAGATTCACCAAGGTTGAAATAAGAAAAAAATGCTAAGGACACCCAGAGAAAAAGATGGGTTACCCACAAAGGGAAGCCCATCAGACTGACAGCGGATCTTTTGGCAGAAACCCTACAAGCCAAAAGAGAGTGGGGGCTAATATTCAACATTCTTAAAGAAAAGAATTTTCAACACAGAATTTCATATCCAGTGAAACTAAGCTTTAGAAGCAAAGGAAAAATAAAATCCTTTACGGACAAGCAAATGCTGAGAGATTTTGTCACCACCAGTCCAGCCTTACAAGAGCTCCTGAAGGAAGCACTCAATATGGAAAGGAACAACCAGTACCAGTCACTGCAAAAACAAACCAAATTGGACCACTGACGCTATGAAGAAACTGCATGGATTAACAGACAAAACAAACAGCTAGCATCATAATGGCAGGATCAAATTCACACATAACAATATTAACCTGAAATGTAAATGGGCTAAATATCCCAATAAAAAAGACAGGCAAATTGGGTAAGGAGTCAAGACCCATCAGTGTACTGTATTCAGGAGACCCACCTGATGTGCAAAGACACACATAGGCTCAAAATGAAGGGATGGAGGAAGATTTACCAAGCATATGGAAAGCAAAAAAATAAGTATGGTTGCTATCGTAGTCTCTGATAAAACAGACTTTAAACCAACTAAGATCAAAAGACACAAAGAAGGGCATTACATAATGATAAAAGGATCAATCAATAGAGAAGATCTAACTATTCTAAATATATATGTACCCAATGCAGGAGCACTCAGATTCATAAAGCAAGTATTTAGAGACTTACAAGGAGACTTAGACTCTCACACAATAATAGTGGGAGGCTTTAACACCCCACTGTCAACATTAGACAGATCAGTGAGACAGAAAATTAACAAGGACATCCAGAACTCTAACTCAGATCTGGACCAAGCAGACCTAATTGACATCTACAGAACTCTCCACCCCACATCCACAGGATATACATTCATCTCAGCACCACATTGCACTTATGCTAAAATTGACCACATAATTAGAAGCAAAACACTCCTCAGCAAATGCAAAAGAACAGAAATTATAATGAAATGAAGGCAGAAATAAAAGATCTCCTTTGAAACAAATGACAATGAAGATACAACATACCAGAATCTCTGGGACACGTTTAAAGCAGTGTGTAAAGGGAAATTTACAGCACTAAATGCCCACAAAAGAAATGAGGAAAGATCTAAAATCAACATCCTAATGTCACAGTTAAAGAACTAGAAGAGCAAGATCAAACAAATTCAAAAGCCAGCAGAAGACAAGAAATAACTAAGATCAGAGCAGAACTGAAAGAGATAGAGACACAAAAAAAACCCTTCAAAAAATTAATATAGCAGCTGTTTTTTTTAAAGACAGATAAATAGATAGACTACTAGCCAGGCAAAGAAGAAAAGAGAGAAGAATCAAATAGATGCAATAAAAAAGTGATAAAGGCAGTATCACCACTAATCCCACAGAAATACAAACTACCTTCAGAGAATACTATAAATACCTCTACGCAAGTAAACCAGAAAAACCTAGAAGAAATTGATAAATTTCTGGACACTTACACCCTCCCAAGACTAAACCAGGAAGAAGTCGAATCCCTGAATAGAACAGTAACAAGATCTGAAATTGAGGCAGCAATTAATAGCCTACCAACCAAAAAACTCCAGGACCAGATGGGTTCACAGCTGAATTCTACCCAGGTACAAAGAGAAGCCGGTACCATTCCTTCTGAAACTATTCCAAACAATACACAAAAAGGGAATCCCCCCTAATTCATTTTATGAGACCAACATCATCCTGATACCAAAACCTGGCAGAGACACAACTAAAAAAAATTTCAGGCCAATATCCATGATAAACATTGACGCAAAAATCCTCATTAAAGTATTGACAAACTGAATCCAACAGCACATCAAAAAGCTTATCCATCACAATCAGGTCAGCTTCATCCCTGGGATTCAAGGCTGGTTCAACATAAACAAATGTATAAATGTAATCCATCACATAAACAGAACCAAAGACAAAAACCACATGATTAACTCAATAGATGCAGAGAAGGCCTTCAACAAAATTCAACAGCCCTTTATGCTAAAAACTTTCAATAAACTAGGTATTGATGGAATTTATCTCAAAATAATAAGAGCTATTTATGACACACCCACAGCCCATATCATACTGAATAGGCAAAAACTGGAAGCATTCCCTTTAAAAACTGGCACCAGGCAAGGATGCCCTCTCTCACCACTCCTATTCAACATTGTAATGGAAGTTCTGGCCAGGTCAATTAGACAAGAAAAAGAAGTAAATGTATTCAGTTAGGAAAAGAGGAAGTCAAATTGTCTTTATTTACAGATGACATGTTTGTATATTTAGAAGACCCCATTGTCTCAGCCCAAAATCCCCTTAAGCTGATAAGCAACTTCAGAAAAGTGCAAAAATCAAAAGCATTCCTATACACCAATAGCAGACTAACAGAGAGCCAAATCAGGAGTGAACTCCCATTCACAATTGTTACAAAGAGAATCAAATACCTAGAAATACAACTTACAAGGGATGTGAAGGACCTCTTCAAGGAGAACTACAAACCACTGCTTAAGGAAATAAGACAGGACACAAACAGATGGAAAAACATTCCATGCTCATGGTTAGGAAGAATCAGTATCATGAAAATGGTCATACTGCCCAATGTAATTTATAGATTCAATGCTATCCCCATCAAGTTACCATTGATTTTTATCACACTCTCTGACTTCAAACTATACTACAAGGCCACAGTAATCAAAACAACATGGTTCTCGTACCAAAACAGATATATAGACCAATGGAACAGAATAGAGGCCTCAGAAATAATGCCACACATCTACAACCATCTGATCTTTGACAAACCTGACAAAAACAAGCAATGAGGAAAGGACTCCCTATTTAATAAATGGTGTTGGGGAAACTGGCTAGCCATATGCAGAAAGCTGAAACTGAATCCCTTCCTTATACCTTACACCAAAATTAACTCCAGATGAATTAAAGATTTAAACATGAGACCTAACACCATATAAATCCTAGAAGAAAACCTAGGCAGTACCATTCAGGACATAGGCATGGTCAAAGACTTCATGACTAAAACACCAAAAGCAACTGCAACAAAAGCCAAAATAAACAAATGGCCCATAATTAAACTAAAGAGCTTCTGCACAGCAAAAGAAACTATCATTAGAGTGAACTGGCAACCAAAATAATGGGAAAAAATTTTTGCAATCTACCCATCTGACAGAGGGATAATATCCAGAATCTATAAAGAACTTAAACAAATTTACGAAAAAA
>NW_016107325.1:5372694-5373592 GCF_001604975.1 Cebus imitator
AAAAAAAAAAAAAAAAAAAAAAAAAAAAAAACCACCCCCTTAAACAGTGGGCAAGGGATATGAACAGACACTTCTCAAAAGAAGACATTTACACAGCCAACAAACATGTGAAAAAAAAGCTCATCACCACTGGTCATTAAAGAAATGCAAACCTAAACCACATTGAGATACCATCTCATGCCAGTTAAAATGGCGATCATTAAAAAATCAGGAGAAAACAAATGCTGGAGAGGATATGGAGAAATAAGAAAGCTTTTACACTGTTGGTGAGAGGATAAATTAGTTCAACCATTGTGGAAGATAGTGTGGCAATTCCTTAAGGATCTAGAACTAGAAATACCATTTGACCTAGCAATCCCATTGCTGGGTATATAACCAACGGTTTACAAATCATTCTATTACAAAGACACATGCACACATATGTTTATTGTGGCATTGTTCACAATAGCAAAGTCTTGGAACCAACCCAAATGCCCATCAAAGATAGATTTGATAAAGAAAATGTGGCACATATATACCACAGAGTACTATGCAGCCATGAAAAAGGATGAGTTCATGTCTTTTGCAGGGACATGGATAAAGTTGGAAACCATTATTTTCAGCAAACTGACACAAGAACAGAAAACTAAACACTGCATGTTCTCACTCATAAGCAGGTGTTGAACAATGAGAACACATGGAAACAGGGAGGGCCACATTACACACCAAGGCTCGTCGGAGGCTGGGGGGGCTAGGGGAGGGATAGCAGGGGGTGGGGGGCCAGGGGAGGGATAGCATTAGGAGAAATACCTAATGTAGATGATGGGGTGATGAATGCAGCAAACCACTATGGCATGTGTACACCTATGTAACAAACCATGTTCTACACACATACCACAGAACTTAAAGTATATATATT
>NW_016107325.1:5373696-5425289 GCF_001604975.1 Cebus imitator
TAGATCACTTGAGTGCAGAAGTTGGAGATAATCCTGGGTAATATGGTGAAACCCAGTTTCTACAAAAAATACAAAAATTAGTGAGGTGTGGTGGCATGCACTAGTCCCAGCTACTCTGGAAGCTGAGGTGGGAGGATTGCTTGAGCTAGGGAGGCAGAGATTGCAGTGAGCCAAGATCACACCACTGCACTTCATTCTGGGCAACAGACTGAGACCTTGTGTTAAAAAAAGAAAAAGAAAACTTATTGATGTAAAATTAACCATTTTAAAGTGAACATTTCAGTGGCATTTAGTACATTCACAATGTTGTGTGATCATCATCTCTATTTAGCTCCAAAATATTTTATTATGCCAAAAAGAAACATTCCACTAAGCAAATTTCTCCCCATTTCCCAATCCCTTTAGCCTTTGGCAACCACTGATCTGTGTTCTGTCTCTATAGATTTATCTGTTTCAGGTATTTCATACAAATGGAATACTAAAATAGATGACCTTTTGTATCTGGTTTCTTTCATTAGCATAACGTTTTTGAAGTTCATCGATATTGTAGCATATATCACTACTTCATTCCTCTTTATGGCTTAACAATATATATATATATATATATATATATATATATATATACACACACACACACACACAGGCATACTTCATTTTCTTGTGCTTCACATTATGACACTTCACAGATACTGCATTTTTTTTCAAATTGAAGGTTTGTGACAACCCTGCATCAAGCAAGTTTATTGGCACCGTTTTTTCCAACAGCGTATGCCCTCTTTGTGTCTCTGTGTCACATTTTGGTAATTCTCACAATATTTCAAACTTTTTTTTTTTTTGAGACAGTCTCACTCTGTCACTCAGGCTGGAGTCCAGTGGCATAATAATGGCTCATTGCAGCTTCAACCCCATAGGCTCAAACAGTCCTCACATCTGTCCCCCAAGTAGCTACAACCACGGGTGCACACTACCATGCCCAGATAATGTTTTTTTCATTTTTGGTAGAGATGAGGTCTCGCTATATTGCCCTAACTGGTCTCGAACTCATGGTCTCAAGCAATCCTCCCACCTCAGTCTTTCAAAGTGTTAGAAGTATAGCCATGAGCCATGGTGCCCAGCCCAAGCTTTTTTATTATTTTCATACCTGTTTTGGTGATTTGTGATCAGGGATCTTTGATGTTAATGTTATAATTGTTTTGGGGTACCACAAACCATACCCATAAAAGATTGCAGACTTAATCAATAAACATTGTGTATGTTCTGACTGCTCCACTGACCAGCCAAGTCCCTATTTCTCTCCCTCTCCTCAGGCCTCCCTACTCTTTGAGACACAACAATGCTGAAGTGGGGTCAATTAATATCTCTACCATGGCCTCTAAGTGTTCAAGTGAAAGGAGTAGTTACACATTTCTTACTTTAAACCCAAAGCTAGAGATGATCAAACTTAGTGAGGAAGAAGGCATGTAAAAAGGCAAGACAGGCATAAGCTTAGGCACAGTGTGCCAAACAATTCGTTATCCACATTGTGAATACAAAGGAAAAGTTAATGAAGGTAAGAAAAAGTGCCACTCCAGTGAACACAAGAATGACGTGAAGGCAAAACAACCTTATTTGTGATATAGGGAAAGTTTGAGTGGTCTGGATAGAAGATCAAAGATACAGGGAAAGTTTGAGTGGTCTGGATAGAAGATCAAACTAGACATATTCCTTAAACTAAAGCCTAATTCAGAGGAATGCCCTAAACCTCTTTGATTCCATTAAGGCTGTATTAGTCCATTCTCACAGTGCTATAAAGAACTGTTCAAGCCTGGATAATTTATAAAGGAAAGAGGCTTAATTGATACACAGTTTCACATAACTAGAGAGACCTCAGGAAACTTAGAATCATGGAAGAGGGAAGCAGGCACCTTCTTCACAAGGTGACAGAAGAAAGAGAAGTGAGCAAAAGGGGAAACCCCTTATAAAACCATCAGATCTCATCAGAGTGCACTCACTATTATAAGAACTTCACAGGGAAATTGCCCCATGATCCAATCACCTCCTTCCCTTGATATGTAGGGATTACCAGTCCTTCCCTTGACACCTGGGTATTACAATTCGAGATGAGATTTGGGTGAGGACACAGAGCCAAAAAGAGAGATGAGGAAGCTGCAGAAGAAAAGTTTCAAGTTAGCAGAGGTTGGTTAATGAGGTTTAAGAAAAGAAGCCATCTTCATAACATAAAAATGCAAGGTGAAGCAACAAGTGCAGCAGATGAAGAGGCTGCGGTAAGTTATCCAGAAGATCCAGCTAAGATCACTGATGAAGGTGGCTACACTAAACAACAGATTTTCAACATAGATAAAACAGCCTTATATTCAAAGAAGATGTCATCTAGGACTTTCAGAATTAGAGAAGTCAATGTTCCAAGGACAGGCTCTCTTTCTAGGCGCTAATGTAGCTGATGACTTAAATTTAAAGTCAATGTGCATTTATCATTCTGAAAATTCTAGGGCCCTTAAGAATTATGCTAAGTCTATTCTGTCTGTGCTTTATAAATGGAACAACAAAACCTGAATGGCAGCACATCTGTTTACAGCATGGTTTACTGAATATTTTAAGCCTAGTGTTAGACCTATTGCTCAGAAAACAAGATTCCTTTCAAAAGATTACTGCTCATTGACAATGTACCTGGTCACCTAAGCACTCCGATGAGGAGGTACAAGGAAATTAATGTTCCTTTGAGACCTGCTAACATAACATCTTTTCTGGAACCCATGGATCAAGAAGGAATTTTAACTTTCAAGTCTTATTAAGAAATACATTGTATTGCCCAGGCAAGTGGCTCACATCTGTAACCCCAGGATTTTGGGAGGCCAAGGTGGGAGGACTGCTTGAGGTCAGGAGTCTAGGATCAACCTGGGCAACTTAGGGAGACCCAATCTCCATTTAAACAAAAAATATAAAAAATTATCTGGTTGTGGTGGCACAAGCCTATAGTCCCAGCTACTCTGGTGGGCTAGAAGAAGGAGGATCACTTGAGTCCAGGAGTTCAAAGCTACAGTGAGCTATGATCATGCCTCTACACTCCAACCTGAGTTACAGAGTGAGATCCTATTTCAAAAAAGAAAGAAATACATTTCATAAGGCTATAGCTACCATAAATCGTGATTCTTCTGAGGAATCTGGTAAAATGAAAACCTCTGGAAAGGATTCACCATTCTAGATGTCATTAAAAACGTTTGTGATTCATAAGAGGAGATCAAGATGTCAACATTAACAGGAGTTGGAAGTTGATTCCAACCCTCATGGATAAATTGGAAAGGTTAAAAACTTCAGTGGAGGAAGAACCTGCATATGTGTAGAAATAGCAAATATAACTAGAATTAGAAGGGTAGCCTGCAGATGTGACTGAATTGCTGCACTCTCATGATAACACTTGGGCAGATGAGGAGTTGCTTCTTAAGGATGACCAAAGAAAGTGGTGTTTTGAGATGGTGAAGATGCTGTGAACATTGTTAAAATGACAACAAAGGATTTAGAATACTATATAAACTTAGTTGATAAAGCAGTTGCAGAGTTTAAGAGGACTGACTACAGTTTTGAAAGAAGTTCTGCTGTGGGCAAAATGCTATCAAACAACATCACATGCAACAGAAAAATATTTTCTGAAAGAGTCTATTGATGCAGAAAACTTCATTGTTGTCTTACTTCTCAAGAAATTGCCAGAGCTATCCCAGCCCAGCCTTCAGCAACCACCACCCTGATCAACCAGCAGCCATCAACATAGAGGTAAGACCCTCTGCCATCAAAAAGGTTATGAGCTACTGAAGGCTCAGATAACTGTTAGCATTTTTTAGGAATGAAGTACTTTTTAATTAAGGTATGTGCATTTTTCAGACATAACACTCTTCTACACTTAATAGACTACAGTATAATTTAAATATAACTTTTAAACCTTCCAAGATTGAACCAGGAAGAAATTGAAACCCTAAACAGACCAATGACAAGTTCCAAAATTGAATCAGTAATAAAAAACCTACCAACCAGCAAAAGCCCAGGACCATTTGGATTCACAGCCAAATTTTACCAGATACATAAGAAGACCTGGTACCATTCCTACTGAAACTATCAAAAAAAGAGGAGGGTGACTCCTCCTTAACTCATTCTATGAGGCCAGCATCATTCTGATACCAAAACCTCGCAGAGACACAACAAAAAAAGAAAACTTCAGGCCAACATCCTTGATAAACATAGAGGCAAAAATCCTCAACAAAATACTAGCAAACTGAATCTGGCAGGACATCAAAAAGCTAATCCACTACAATCAAGTAGGCTTTATCCCTGGGATGTAAAGTTGGGTTAATATGTGCAAATCAATAAATGTGATGCATCACATAAACAGAGCTAAAGACAAAACTCACGTGATCATCTCCATAGATGCAAAAAAAAAAAAAAGTCTTTCAATGAAATTTAACATACCTTCATGTTAAAAACCCTCAAAAAAGTAGACACTAAAGAAACATACCTCAAAATAAAAAGAGCCATCTATGACAAACCTATAGCCAACATCATAGTAACTGGGCAAAACCTGGAAGCATTCCCCTAAAGAACCAGAACAAGAGAAGTATCCCCACTCTCACCACTCCTATTCAACATAGTACTTAAAGTCCTGGCCAGAGCAACCAGGCAAGAGAAAGAAATAAAATGCATCCAAATAGGAAGCGAGGGAGTCAAACTATCTGTGTTTGCAGATGAAAATCACATAGTCTCTGCCCAAAGCTTTCTTCATCAGATAAACAACTTCAGCAAAGTTTCAAAATACACAAAATCAATATACAAAAATCAGTCGCATTTCTATACACCAACAACTCCCAAACTGAGAGCCAAATCAAGAATGCAATCCCATTCACAATAGCCACAAACAGAATAATATAACTAGGAATAGAGCTAACCAGGAAGGTGAATGATCTCACAATGAGAATCACAAAACACTGCTGAAAGAAACCAGAGACGACAAATAGAAAAACATTTCAGGCACATGTATAGGAAGAATCAATGTTGTCAAAACAGCCATACTGCCCAAAGCAATTTACAGATTCAATATTGTTCCTATTAAACTACCAATAACATTCTTCACGGAATTAGAGGGAAAAAAAACTATTTTAAAATTCATACAGAACCAAAAAAGAGCCCAAATGGCCAAAGCAATTCTAAGCAAAAGGAACAGAACTGGAGGTGTTACCACAACTTCAGACTATACAAGGCTGCAGTAACCAAAACAGTATGATACTGGTACAAGAAAAAACACATAAATCAATGGAACAGAATGCAGAGCCCAGAAATAAAGCTGCACACCTACAACCATCTGATCTTTGATGAAATCAACAAAAACAAGCAATGGAGAAGGGATTCCCTTTTCAATAAATGGTGCTGGGATAACTGGCTAGCCATATGCAGAAAACTGAAACTGGACTTCTTCCATACACTACATACAAAAATAAAGTCTAGAAGGATTAAAGACTTAAATGTAAAACCTAAAACTATAAAAAACTCTAGAAGATTGCCTAGGAAATACCATTCTGGACATAGGCTTTGGCAAAGATTTCATGGCAAAGACACCAAAAGCAATTATAACAAAAATCAAATTTGACAAATGGGACCTAATTAAACTAAAGAGCTTCTGCACAGCAAAAGAAACTATCAACAGAATAAACACACAGCCTACAGAATGGGAGAAAATATTTGCAAACTATGTATCTGACAAAGGTCTGATAGCCAGCATCTAAAACAAACTTAATTCAACAAGAAAAAAANAAAAAAAAAAAAAAAAAAGTAGGCTAAGGACAAGAACAGACACTTTTCAAAAGAAGACACATATACCCAATAAGTACATGAAAAAATGCTCAACATCACTAATTATTAGAGAAACACAAATCAAAGCCACAATGAGATATTCTCTCATACCAGTTGGAATGGCTATTACTAAAAAGTCCAAAAATAACGTGCTGGTAAAGATTGTGGAGAAAGGGAACACTTATATACTACATGTTGTAATGTAAATTAGTTTAGCCATTGTGGAAAGCAGTTTGGAGATTTCTCAAAGAGCTTTAAATAGAGCTACCATTCAACCCAGCAATCCCATTATTGGGTATATACCCAAAGGAATATAAATCTTTCTACCATAAAGACACATGCACACATATGTTCATTGCTGCACTATTCACAGTAGCAAAGACATGGAATCAACCTAAATGCCCATTAGCAGTAGGCCAGATAAAGAAAATGTGGCACATATACATTATGGAATACTATGCAGCCATTAAAAAAGAATAAGATCATGTTCTTTGCAGAAACATGGATGGAGCTGGAAATCATTATCCTAAGCAAACTAATGCAGGAACAGAAAACCAAATACCATATATTCTTATTTATAAGTGGGAGCTGGTCAATGATAATATATGGACACAAAGAAGGGAACAACAGAAACCAGGGCCTATTTGAGTATAGCAGGGAGGAGCAGGGTGAAGACTGAAAAACTTCCTATTTGGTACTATGCTTATTGCCTGGGTGATGAAATAATCTATATACCAAATCCCCATGATATGCAATTTACCTCTGTAACAAATCTACACAAGTACCCCTAAACCTAAAAGTTAAATAAAGAAACATCATTTTAATATCCACTGGGAAACAAAATAATTGTGTGAAGTGCTTTATTGTGTGGTCTGGAACTGAACCCACAATATATCTAAGGTATGCCTGTCTGCTGTAATTTGTTTGTTCAATTCATCCATTGATCAACATTTGGCTGTTTCTATCTTTTGATTTTTGTGAATAATTCGACTATAATGTATACATGTGCTTGTCTGACGACCTGTTTTCAGTTCCTTTGGGTATAAACCTGGAAGTGAAATTAAGGTGTCATATGATAATTCTATTTTTAACTTTTTAAAGAAACGTCAAACTCTTTTCCACAGCACCTGGACCATGTCACATTCCCTTGACAATGTATGAGGTTCCAATTTCTCCACATCTTCACCAACACTTGTTATTTTCTGGTTTTTGTTATTATTATAGCCATGTCATTGCGTATGAGGTGGTACTTCATCATGGTTTTCATTTGCACATTCCTAACGACTAATGATACTAAGCAAATCTTATCATATAATGGTTAATGTTTTATGTCACTAAATTTTTGAGTCATTTATTATATATCATCATCTAATTGACCAGAAAAGTTAGCAAAATTAAATAGCTCTATCCTTACCAGGCTAACAGTGTAGTCTAAATGAAAGACTATCATCTAATAATATACAAATAAAAGTAAAGTTAGAACTGTGGTTAGCGCTATGAAGGAGAGATCTTCAGTGCTATACAAGTACACAAGAGAACTAATTTGGGATGTTAGGGAAGGCTCCCATGAAGAAACTACCTCCGATCTAAGATCTAAGGATGAGTAGGATTTAACCAGACCAAGAGGAGAGTGAAGTGAGTATGTAAAAATGCCTACACAGGAAGGGAAGATGAAAAACAGGAAGAGTTGAATGAGGTCACAGTGTGACCCAACAAATAGAAATCAAAATGTACAGACACAAGATGAGGCAGGAAATACACATAGAGGCCAGACCATGGAAGGCCTTGGAGGCCAAGTTAAGGTATTTCATCTCTACCCAAGAGCAATGGCATACAATGGGGTATAATTAAAGGTTTTTAGACAGTGTGGTGACACAAAGCAAATTTACATTTTGAAAAGATCACTCTAATACAGGATTGGAGAGGAAAAAGAGTATAAGTTGGGAAATCAATCAGGAGGTTATTTTAGTAGGGGAAAACACTTCAATGTAGTGGTAGTAGTAGCAGGAAATATAAAGAGATGAGAAAATTCAAAAGATAACTCCAAAAAATCAATTGTTTTTGAAAACAGATCAAATAAAAGGCAGAACAAGATATCAAAGATGACACTTTGGTTTCTAGTTTCAGTAAATGGATGCAAGATGAATGTCCCTCACTGAAACTGAGAATGCATGCTGAGGACTAAGTTTGGAACAAGTCTGGAATTTGGCTTTAGACATGTTGAGTTTGACATGTCATCTAATTAAAGATACTGAGCAGTAACAATTGTACCTACAAGTCTGATGTTTAGATAAAATGTTGAGTTAGGCATAAAAATTTGTGAGTGACGTACATGGTGAAGATCACTGAAGTCAAGGATGTGGATGAGACCCTATAGGAAGAGAATGTAGAATATCAATAGAAGAAAGCCAGGACTCAGCCTTGTGGAACCAAATATGTCTACGGCTTTGTGACAATCAGTTATTGATGACTTCCATAAAAGTTGTTTCTGGGGAAGAGGCAGGAGGTCCAAGAATTGAATGGAAGGTGCGTAACTCTTTAGGACAGTAGTCCTCCTCATCCAGTTCCCTTTTTCGTGGTCTCAGTTACCCACAGTCAACCATGATTTGAAAATATGACATACAATAAGATTATCTTGAGAAAGAGAGAGAGGGGCCACATTTGCATAACTTTTATTGGAGTATATCATAGTATACTGTTGTTATTCTCTTACTATTCCTAATTTATAAGTTAGACTTTATCATAGCTATGTATATATGAGAAAAATATGTAGTACATAGAGTTTGGTACCACTGTATCCCTGGTTTCAGGTATCCAACTGGGAGTCTTGGAACATACCACCCACAAATTAAGGGGGACTACAGTACAAATAGCAAAATGCAGAATGCAGTGACTCAGATACTAGAGAGTTTAAGAGGTAATGAGTTTTCCAGTATGGCTGGTTATAGTACTTGGCTGATCATCAGGAATCTTTCTTCAACTCAGGCCTAACTTGCAGTGGCCTGAATTGGATCTTGTACCCCTCCCTG
Source organism: Cebus imitator (assembly GCF_001604975.1). Classification (NCBI taxonomy): domain Eukaryota; kingdom Metazoa; phylum Chordata; class Mammalia; order Primates; family Cebidae; genus Cebus; species Cebus imitator. Next base: position 5,382,558 of record NW_016107325.1, read on the forward strand.
AATGAATCTCTAACACTCTAATTAGCCAAGCCTGAGTCATGTGCCCACAGTTAGTTCCAGGTAATTTAGTAGAATCCACCCAACATGGAGTGAAGAGTGAGGCAGGGAAATATAGTGGATCAAGAGTTTTCTTCAACTCAGGCTTAACTTTGCAGTGGCCTGAATTGGATCTTATGCTCATCCCTAAATGAATCTCTAATATTCTAATCAGCCAGGCCTGGGTCACATGTCCATAGTTAGTTCCAAGTAATTCAGTCAAATCCATCTTATGTGGAGTGAGAGTGGGGCAGGGCAAAATAGTGGATGTCCACCCCACCATGCAAAGGGCTTTAAACTTTATCCTAAGGACAAAGGAAACCATTGACGGATTATACGCAGGGAAGTGGAGTGATCAAATTTGCACTTGAGAAAAATCTGCACAGTAGCAGCAAACCAAGTGGGTCAGTGGAGTTCAGACTTGAGGTAATTCCAACTCCTGTCATTGTTGAGAGGATAGCGATTAGAGCCTGAACAATAGCCATGAGGACAGTAAATTACCTTCATGGGATTATTAAAGAGTCCATCAGTCAGCCACAATGACCCAGTTTTTCCCCCCATTTTCTACTTAGATTTTACACAGAAATCAGAGACACAAGGCAGAAATGATTTCTCTTTGCTGGCAGACACTTCTAAAAAAAATAGAACAGATTTTAAATCTTCCAATCGCTTGGCTCTATGACTCTTTGCAAACCCAGAAGAATTCAACCACACATGCATATGCTTCATGTCACCAGTATGAGGATTCTTAACATATAACACCATAGTGGGTTTCTTTACACACATCTGATGTGTTATCTTTGACTTTATCCAATTGGAGATAGAACTTGTAGCAACTGAGAGCCATTGACTACTGCCCAGCATGCACCCCAACTTCTGGTTTAGGGCATCATCCAACAAAATGCTGCCTTAGATGTATGGAAAAGGCCACACATGATTATCCTAAATATGTACACCATTTTAAGCCTACAAAAGCACTTTCTTACACATTAATTCATTGATTCCTCCCAGCAACTCTATGACATAGAGTAGCATCCCCATTTTATAAATAAAGACAAGAAGCTCAAAGAGGGGAAGTAAATTGCCCCAGGTTACACTCCAGGAAGAGGCTCAGTGGAAGAGAACAAGTCTCTGGACTAAAATCCTACTTCTCCCATGAGGCCTACCTTTGAGTAATGGTTGTGAGTAAAGACTCTGGAGCCAGATTCCCAAATTTAAAATCTCAGCTTGCTGCAGATATAGCTAAGTATTTTAAGAAACAGATTCCTGTAATTTGCTGGCCCTTAGTTTTCTCAATTGTGAACAGAATTTGTTAAAAATAATCTACTCAGAGGGTTGTTGAGAGGATTAAGCAATACAATCATGTAAGATGATCTTATAATTTATTGTCCAAAACAATATATTTCTGAGAGTGAAAAGAGGCACTAAAAATGAGTAAAATGCATATTATTTTTGAAATAATAATGCACAGTTCAATTAAACTTATTTACTGACCTCAAAAAATCTTTGAAATGTATAGGTAGATCTATAAATTAGTTTTATTCAAACACTATTTCAGAAATAATTTTTTCCTTAAAACAATACATATCAGTATACATTATGCCTCAATTTTTTTGTTTCTGAATATTAAAATAATAATAATATAAGTAGAATATTCATGTTGTGACATATTCACGTACTTTACTCAGTTGCTTAGCTATATTTGTTCCTTTTCTTGCAAGCTGTGTCTCACAGGCCTTGGCACAACTGGTTGGTCCACTGAATGGCCATCAGGAACCGCACTGTGGAGGCCAGGTGCAGTAGTTCACACCTGTAATCCCAGCACTTTTGGAGGCTGAGGTGGGTGGATCATTTGAGGTCAGGAGTTTGAGACCAGCCTGACCAACATGGTGAAACCCCATCTCTACTGAAAATACAAAAATTAGCCGGGCATGGTGGCACATTCCTGTAATCCCATCTACTGGGGAGCCTGAGGCAGAAGAATCACTTGAGCCTGGGAGACAGAGGTTGCATGAAGTGAGCCAAGATCATACCACTGCACTCCAACCTGGGCACCAGAACAAGAGTCTATCTCAAAAAAAAAGAAAAAGAGAAAAAGAAAAGAAAGATCCAGGATAAATGCTAAACTGAACAGGATATAGCAGGACATTCCCAGGCAAGCTTAATACGTAATTTATGCATCCTAAGAATAAAGCTCTAGAACAAGGTCCAGCTCACAGTAAGCAATAGGTAAAGACCAGCAATTTTTATTGGTTTAGCCTTCATTATTGTTGTTGCTATGACCATGGTACCTGTTTTGTCCATTTATTATAAACAGTACACTGAGCTTTATAAATATTGTCTCATTTAATTTTCCCAAAGCCCAACTGCTGCATTCTTTTACTTCTCACTGCATGGCCCTTCACGGCATCCGAGTTGGTAATCCCTGGATTTAGTCTGAAGTCTGAATCACTGTGCTGTGCTTTCTCTTCCTATTCCCTATTCCTGTAGTAGTTAAGCCCAAGCTACTGGATATAATCTGACATGCTATCTTATATATTCCAGATGTTTCTTTTATGTTAGTCACCTCCACCCAAAGATTAGAAATCTTTTGAGGGAATGAACCAATGTATCAATCACAGTTTTTAGATGCAAGCAACAGGAACCAACTCTGGCTAATTAAAGCAGAAACAGGATTTATTAAAATATATTACATAGCTCACACAATCTACAGAAGAGCTGGAGAACCAGGCTTAGAGGCTGTGCAGCCCAGAACAAGGCCTCAGATCCACCACAGATCCTTCACAGGTTGGTCCTGTGAAGAAAAACAAACAGCCTCACTGAACACAGTCCTCCCAACAACCACATTAATGGACATGGCAGATAAACTGTTGTCATAACTACTTCAGAAACCTCTAGGTTGCTGCTGTGGCCATTACCCTCCCTAAGATAAAAATTCAAGTGTTCTGAGGTTTTTTGTTTCATCAGTTTCCAAAAAAGAGGTGACTGCACCCAATTGGTAGAAACCAGTCACATGCCTATCCTCTAGCTGCAAGAAAGCAAGTATTTGGCATTTTCAGCTTCTTTGGTCATGAGGAACATTGCTTTATATGAGGAAAATTCCTATAAGCCTAGCCAGGGTGCTCAAGAACTAGGCAGTCAAAACTCAAGACAAATGTCTCCTGCGTCCATGACTTGCAGTTCTTTAGTATCCCTCTCAGAACTGAGCACCACTGAACCCTGAAGACTTGCTCTCTGCCAACATCATAAATTATCAAAGTGATGCTCTGGAGACTAATTTTAAAAGCAGGGCTTCAGATAGCAGTGAAAAATGGTAATGTAGCTATTTTCTCACTGGCATATCAGAATATTAGCATCACAGAATCCCTTTCTCTTCAATCTCTTTGGCAGTACAGAGGTTCAGAGTAGTCTACAAATTCACTAAGAAACCGAAAACCAAAGAATTTATAGATGACTATAACTACTATAAGTTCTTTTGGTCTCTCAACTTTAAGGCAAAACAAGAAGAAAAACAGTAAAAGAAGGGAAAAGGTGTTTTGCGTCCATTAATCAAGTGGCTGCTTTGCAATATAACACTTGACTCCTTCATAGTCACTGTTCAATTAAGTCTCAAATCCTTCTTACCACAGCCTGCTGCTTTCAAGACAACCATTACAACAATTGATGTACAGCATCTTTAGCACCACAGTGCTGAGCAAACAAACACCTGAGAGAAATGAGAATTAAAAAGTCCAAGAACCATAATCTAAAGGGGCTACCAAAGAGCACAAAACATACAAGTTGACCCCAAACAACCTGAAAGAAAAGGTTCCAACTACTACTCATCAGACCAGCCACGGCTGCCATATTGATTGAGATGTGACAACTTAACAGTGCGTTAAGAATTGTTCCCAGACACCAGGCACCTGCCATAAGGCAGAAACCGTTGACTTATCATGGATCTCATGCTGAACATTGAGAATCTAACTTCCGAAATATTTACGTGCCAGGCACTTCACTTGGTACATTGATGCAAAACCAAGGTATATAAATTTCCATCCTTGATACTCTCAAACTTATCATCTCTAGGAGGTGAGAAGTCAAGAATTCAAATGACTATAAGGCAGAATATGGTAAATGCCATAAAGGGGGAACAAAGTACATATGGATTCAATGAAGGGAAAGAACATGAAAGTCAAGAAAGGCAAATGACAGGAAGAGGATGTGATGAATGCCTGAAACCTCCTTCTTGACTGCATATTCACAGATTATTAAAGACAGTTAGGACTGAAACAGATCCTTCTATTGATTATCTAATACAACCCCCTCTTTTTTAAATTTTTTATTTTAGGTTTGGGGGTACATGTGAAGGTTTGTTGCATAGGTAACATGCCTACATTACACAGGTAAACTTGTGTCACAGGGGTTTATTGTACAGATAGTTTCATCACCCAGGTATTAGCCCAGTACCCAATAATTATTTTTTATGCTCCTCTCCCTCCTCCTACCCTCCACCCTCAAGTAGATCCCAATGTCTATTATTCCCTGTTTTGTGTTCAAAAGTTCTCATCATTTAGCTTGTAAGTAAAAACATGTGGTATTTAGCTTTCCATTCCTGCATTAGTTTGCTAAGGATGATAGCCTCCTGTTCCATCCAAGACCCTGCAAAAGACATGATCTCATTCTTTTTTATGATTGCATAGTATTCCATGGTGTATATGTACTATAGTTTCTTTATCCAATCTGTGACTGACAGGCATTTAGGTTGATTCCATGTTTGCTATTGTGAACAGTGCTGCAATGAACATTCATCTGCATATGTCTTTATGGTAGAATGATTTATATTCCTCTGGCTATATCTAGTAATGGGATTGCTAGGTGGAATTACAGTTCTGCTTTTAGCCCTTTGAGCAATTGCCATACTGCTTTTCACATGCAACTCCCTCTTTTTATGCATCTAACATGAGACTCTCAAGTTAAGTGGCTAGCAGAGCCAGAATTAGAGTCCAGCTTTTCTGACTCCTAAACTTATACAATCCCTCTAGAGTCATGAGACACTTGAGGAAAAGAAAATTCTCCCATCCTTTCCTGTGCCCTAAATGTCACTTCTGTCCTTATGTCCCATATATGGAGAAAGGCCATTTGATCTTATCACTTGGCGGCGTGGCAGTGAGGCATGTATGTTGAGGAGGGTGGTCACAGGGACACAGAGACTTTGAAGGCCTTTCCTGATATCCTCCAGAGACAGCTGCTTAGCTTAGCTGAGATGCTGACCAAACCCCTGTTCTAAGAAAGGCCCTCAGCACATAGATGTATGGAGGTGGTTGAGAAAAGACCAGCGATTCCCAGTGTCTGAACCAGGGACTGAGTCTCTCTCAGAAGTGGGAATTGAAAATTCAATCTCAATCTAAGACAATTTGGCAGGAGCTCTGTCTGAGCAGGGGTGACCTCAGGTGTGTCAGGTTCAGGATATTATCAGTGGGCACCTAAGGACACAGTGCAGGACAAGCTTGGCAGCAGCATGGAAAAGCGTGAGAATGCCACACACTTTGTCCATAGCCAAGAAATCAGCACTGTGGAAACCTAATTGGGCTTTGAAATTAGCACTTCATGGAGGGGAGATTGATTCCTCCTTGGTTCTGTTTCCCTGACTCTGGCAGCAGATACTGTCTAGTAATTAGCTGGTGATAGTTTTTATCATTTCCTTCCTAGGATGCTCCAAAGTTTCACAAAGTCTGATACACTTATGTTAATTTTCCTTTTTTCTCAACTTTCTGGGCATGGTGTTTTTGTTCTTGTTTGGTTTTGTTTAGTTTTGGTTGCAAAGTGGGTTAATTGGCCTCCTTCACTGATCTCGTGAATTCCTCTTTTGATTTTCAGATATTTTCTTTCCTTCAATATCAAGACCAAGAACTGGCAACTAGTAAGTACCTTTGACCTCAGGCTAAAGTCCCTGGGTTTTTATGGTACCACTAAGCTACTTGTTCATCAAGAGCTTCTTGTGGGAACCTATTTCCTGCAAGTAATAGGCCTACTGCAGTTAGTTTTGACTTGTTTGTTCTTACTAGCACATTTGCTGCCACCAAAACCACAAATGATTCGCAGTGCATCACAACCTGATCCAATTATCCCAAGTTCTTCAGTTCCCACATCCGGTCATAAACTTTCTGAAGATGACTGTATAATAATCCCTGCCATGTGCTTAAATCTTCAGGACATGTCATTTTAAAGAAGATTGCCTTAAGGATGCATTATGGTCAAGTTTCCTTTCCTACTGACCAGATTAAGCTTAAGGGAGAAGGGAAAAGAGTCTATCTGAATCCCAAACATCCCTAGATTGTGATGGCTACTGTAGTTAAAAAAATAAAAATTAAAAAAAGAAAGTGACTTTCTGAGACAATAGTCAGACATCATGGCACTTTCTAGATGCCAGGACTATGGTAGGTACCTTAGGAGTACCACATAAAGACAGGATTTTGTTCATAAATCCTTTGGAGGCAATCAAGAGGCAGACTGGTTGGCATGACATCAGGCAGCTATGTGTATCCTTAGCTCCATGTCTGACAGCTGAGTGTGCCTCAATTTCCTCCTCAGTCTCCTTTTCACAGTGCAAATAGACTGGAAAAGATCTTACCTTAGAGACTTTAGGATGTCTACAAGTGCAAGATTTATTTTTACAGGACATTTCTCCTTTAGTCTATGGCAATGAATGCACATCCTCATCACTTTCAAAGGCAGTGTTGGCTGGACTCAGAATCAAGACAAGAGTGATCAGGGTACTTCATCTCCCTTCTGCAGCCTGGCAGGTGAGTGCAGCTTATCCTGCTGGCTAACATACACCAACTCAGCTCCACTCTCTATGTGAGCTTTAAGGTTCTTAGTCCCCACATCCATGTCTTCAGGGGCAACCTGACCAGCATACGAATTTGCTATTTTCATATTTTACAGAATAAATTAAAACATGAGCGATTTGGATTAGATAACATGTCGCTTTCCTAACTGGAAGTTTGAACACTAAAATATTGGCATGATGTTCCTCTGAACTCTAAAAATTGATGCTGATAACATTTCATGTGCAATGAAACCAGATAACAGAAGAAAAGAAAACTCATTTTTGTTTAGATGTTATTAATGTGTCACACATTTATACACATGGCACTGCATGGGAAGTATTATTTTACCAATTTTACAACTGAGGAAACAAAGATATTCTCAAATTTGTACATTTTAGAATAGTCAAAATTCTGCCTGGACCTGTCAGATATCAAATTTCCTGATTTTTCCAACACAGCAATTCATCCAAAGACAGTCATATTATCATTTCATACAGATCCCTGACTTCTCAATTCCATTCTTAAAGCCCCTTGTCTATCACTATTAGACCTTTTTATTTTGTGTTAATAAACTGTTTGTTTCTAGAAAGACTTTGCCTTCTTGAAAAATATTAAAGATTCTAAAATATCTTAGGAAATTAAAATACTTTAGAAAAAAAACTGCCTGAGTAAAATCTTTAGTGATACAACATCCTATGGCCTGACAGGTGTGGCAGGCCATGAGCATAGTTTGCTGAAAGCTGCTTTGGCCCTTCAACCCAGGTCAGCTTGAGGAGAATAGGACAGAAATGAGGAGGAATATGGAAAATCCTGATGGATTAATAGTTGTCTTCAGTTCTGCACACTAATATGAATGGAGACAAATTGTCAGAAATCCTGTCTTGTCAATAGAGATTTTAGGATATTAGAAACAAAGTTCACATAAGCTGGTGAAGATATTCCCCAATCAGCTGGTTCTGTTGGGTTCCATTAAGTGCTAGAATTTGAAATACATGGGTCAGTTTGAGAATGTCTCAAGCCATGTTTGTACAAAAATAATTTGCTTATATTACCTCAAAACTGAGGTAGTCTTCAGAAAGTTTGGTAACCAAGCATTTGAGATCTCTATAAAAGAACTGGCCCTCACTGTCTGCTCATTGCTCTCCCAATCGTGTCTTTCATTGGCCTCCAAAGATGGTTAGCAGATGGAGTTCTCTCCAGGCCAAATATATGGCCACATATTGCTACCTCTCTCCCGTGTTAACCCTTCTCTTGCCCATGACACATATCACTAATTACAGTACTGTTTCCTACTATAACCAGATATAGCCTTCTCAACATTCTAAAATGTACAAATTTGAGAATGTCTTTGTTTCCTCAGTTGTAAAATGGGTAAACCACTAGCAATCATTTGAAATTTGCGTTCAGAAGATCTAGGCTTCCAAATCACCCTAGGGACTGCTGAATAGTGAGCTTCCCTTGTCGGATTCTCCCAGAATCTGAGTCATGACTCAGAGAAGCATCCAATAGAGGATGAGAGAAGAGCTTTGTTCATTACTATCTTAAGAAAAGACTTGGGAATAAACAAGGCTCTCAGTCTATAAAATGCTTATGAATCACCTGCAGATTTGTTAAAATATAGATTTTTATTCATTATGTCTGAAATTTATCCCCTCTCAATTTTTCCTCCTTTAGTTTCTATCTCTTTATCTATTTGTGCTGCATTTTGAGAAATCTTGGGAGTTAATGTTACAGTGCAATGGTTAAACACAAGGGCTCTTTTTAGATTCAAGACTAGTTATGTGACTCTTGGAAAATTACTTATCCTCTTTGCCTTAATTTCCTAATCAATAAATTGAGAATGAAAAGATAACCTACTTTATATCATTCTTGCAAGGATTAAATGAAATTGTATGTATTAAATGCTTAGAATAATGCCAGGCACATAATAAGCACTCAATGAATATCAGATAAGATTAATATTTTAACACAATTTTATGATGCACTAATTGACTCTTCAGTTATGTCTAGTTCACTATGTCTTGTTATATCAACAACCTTATTTTTCATTGCCATTATTTCTAATTGGTTCTTTTCCATAATAATCCACTCTTGATTTATAACATCATATTTTTATATATCAATATAGCTATCTATATGTCTATGTATAGATACTTTCACTTCTTTATCTCTTTGAAGTTATTAAATGTCATTACATTTTTGATCTTATAAAATTACCCTTTTTTTTTTTTACTTCATTAGATGTAAGTTCTTTTTTGAAATTGTGCTTTACTGTCTATCTGGAGGCTTTTAGCTATGAACTTATTATGGTCAGAAGATTTTTCAAGATTTCAAAAATAAGCTGCTAGATTATAATTTCCACATACAAGCTTTGAGCAGGGAGCATAGTGCCAGTACACAGCCCCACTCAGGCATCTGTGTAGAGATCACCCCCAGGGAAGTTCAATTCCAAGCCCTCTCTCTGCAGTGCAACCCAAGTCTAGCCCGTCGGTTTAGTGCAGATGTCACTGCCCTGACTCCTGGCTTTGTGCTAACTGCTCAGCTCTCACTTCAGGTGGCTTTGCTGTAGACTGGCAGGGCAGTTTCACTCCTGGCCATCCTCTGGCCTCAGATTCACCCATATTTTTAGAGCCTTTTCTCATATCACCCAGGTTCAGCCATTTTATTCAACTGCTCTGGGGCCTATTTGGCATTTTCCTTTCTGCATTATTCTCAGGCTCCTCCCATGGGCTTTATCACTTCCCACACTCACTTGTGCCACATACTCTCCTGAACTCTGTCCCCAGTGTTACAATTACATTTAATGAGGCAAGATATTCTGGGGGGTAGGGGGGCAGGGGCTCACTCTGTCGCCCAGGTTGAGTGCAGTGGCGCATTCTCGGCTCCCTGAAGGTTTAACCTCCTGAGCTCAAGCAATCCTCCTGCCTCAGCCTCCCAAGTTGCTGACACTACAGGCATGCATCACCAAGCCCAGCTAATTTTTGTTTTTGTAGATGCGGTTTTGCCATGGAGACCATGCTGGTCTCAAACACCTGAGCTGAAGCCATTCACCCTCCTCAGCCACCCAAAGGGCTGGGATTACAAGCATGAGCCATCATATCTGGCCAAGATAACTCTTTATCAGAAACACTTAGGAACAAGTTTGTCTTCCCCTCCCTATCTCTAGAGCCCCAAGTTGCAGAAATTTTCAAACCCATAGTCTTTCAAAATCCCACAATCTCTCCAAGCCTCCCATTTCTCTACAGTCATTCTTACAGGAGACACCAATACCGGAAGCTATTTGGGCCTTGGCAACACCAATCACTGGGCATGACAGCAAGTCTTAAAACCAGGAAGGAGGAGGGGGCAATAAAAGTGCCCACAAGTGGAGAAGCTTACCATCTTCATACAGATCTCAGCTCTCTGCAGCCCCTCTCCTTGCTCTCTGGCTTTCTCTTTATAATTGCTGCAGTAGTCCTCTACAAGGTATAGCTCTGATATAACACTTCAGAACACATTAACCATCATGACAACCTCATGGAAGACACTTTTTTCCTTTCTCCTGTGGTATGGACTGGACCAGTAACTGTTTCTCCTTCCAATCACACACACACACACACACACACACACACACACACACACACACACACACTTCTCAAGATGAAAAAGCTCATGTGATAAGACTTGCTGCCTTCTTCCATGATTCATTTCCCCCTTTTCCATATGCTGTCTGCCTACATAAATACCTTTAGCCTGTTCATTAATTTCCTAGTAAATGTATTTGATTATTCCCTCTATTCCTTTTTTCAAACACTCCATTTGCTTTTTAGAAGTTTTAGCTCTAACCTTATGCTCTCTATCTCTCTAACCCTGCAGTGATTGTCACTGTCTTTCTGTGTTTCTCTTTCCTCAAAGTCTTGTAAAATAGAACATACTGCAAAGCAGTGGTGTTCCTGGGATTTAGCATTTGGGGTGGCAGATGGGGTAGTAACAAATCTGCTTGTGGGGGCTGGGTACATCCCCCAGCACTCCCAACCCATTGCATACATTTTAAATTAAAAATATTAAAGATAATAGAATTAAAAGCACATTAATATGCCACTTAATCTATTTAGGAGAAGTTGAGAAAACAAACTCTTTAATACTTAACCTAGCACAACTCACGTATAGCTAAACATAATCCCCTTGATCAGGAAGCAGGTATGAGAGATTTCACTTTTGTGGTATGACTAAAACTCAGCCATTGATGAAGAAAGCATTGGCAAATGCAGCTCCAGGACAAGAAGTTAAAGTTGGCTGTCAATCATGTTTCATTTGGACTCTGTTTTTGAACCCTGGTTTTTACTCACTGTTTTCACTCAAACTATCCACAGACCCATTTGTTAATAAGACCAGGATTCTTATTGCTAAATCTTAATGTTATGTTCTTTTTTATGTATTCCTCATTTAGATTGTAAACTCTCTTAGGAGTAAGGACTGTCAGTCTGTTCCATGAGATGCCAGTGTGCACAGTAGGAGGGAAGTGGAGCACCTCCCATCTTCGAGCAATATGCACTGTGCAGGCATGTCACCTGTTCATTCTTCTGTAATCATTACAACCACCTATGTTCATAGTTGTCAATATGGAAGCCCATAAAGGCGAAGTAATTTTACCAAGATCGCAAAACTAGTAAGAGAGCTTAGATGCAAACCCAAGTCTTGACTGTAAAGCTTACACCACACTGTGCCACTCAGTGCTGCATGAATACAGGATGAGTGATCGATAAATGAATGAATCAATCCATCCTGGACCCAAGGCACTTAAATTCTGCCAGTTCTACTCTCTGATTGCAAAATAAAGGGTGGCTACTTAACAGCAGATGTGAATGAAAAGAATGACATTGACCTCTAAATTAAAATTTTCAACATTTAGATATGCAAAAAACAACAGCAATAACTCTCCTTAAAATACTAGAAGCTGTTATCAGTTTTGTTATCCCATCTGAGAATTGACTGAATGAAAACAGAATGACTAAGAGATGCCTGGGTCAATGTCATAGGGGCTATTGTCAATCTAGAATTAGAACCAAGAACCTTTGAAAGTGGCATCCTCTGTCCATCAATCCATAATTTTTAAAATACTAATGCACAATTTTTCACCACAAGCACTAATGGAAACTGCACCAGGAGTAAAACTTTATTATCTATTAACCAATATTGAATACCTATTAAGGATAGACATTGTGTGGGCACTGTTGGGTTTTCTAGAGTGAAAGAGCAGACTTCAGCTCCAGCCTCCTTTGTGATGTAACCACAGTGAAGCTAGAGAATTACATCAAGCACTGCAGATGGTATAGACTATCCTAATTGCAATTCCAAATTGCACTAAATGCTTTTCTAAATAGAAAAAGACTCAGATAAATTAATCTGAAAGGACATAAAATTGCAGTCATGGGGAGATAAATCTTTCATTAGCAAATCTTTCCATTTTGCCTGACCACTTCTAAGTAACTTTTAGATCACTAAGGACACACACACACACACACACACACACACACAAACACACACACACACAATTTTCCATGGCTTACGGAAAAAATAAAAGCATTTCCATTCTGTTCTGTGTCTTTTAAAGAATTCCCTGAGGAATTCTTTAAGTTGAGGCAAATCAGCACACATAAATACATCCATTTACCATCGACTTGAAAACTAGAATTGCTGGTCAATTCAGGCAGCATGCAGCAAAATGTTTTCTCCAGGTTTCCTTGAAGAGATAAAAATATTGTGAAAAATTCGAAGGAGTGTATATACTGAGTTGCAGGGTTTGATGTGCTAGCCTCTAACGGACCATATTTCCATGCACCATAAAGACTGCTGCTTTATGCCAAGTCTACATGCTGTGCCATCAGAATGAAATAAGCCAAAGAAAAATCATAGTAAAAATGGCTACCATTTATAGGGCATTTAGCACGGGCAGACACTACCCTAAGCACTATACTTGCATTACGTCATGTAATTCTCATAATCACTCCAGGATGTAAGCATTATTTTCCTCATTTTACAAAATAAAAAATGGAGTCTCAGAGAAGTTAAGCAGATCACTTAAGGTCACACAGCTAACAAGTGATGAAGCTCTATGAAACTTGGTGCCTTTCCTCTGAATGCAATGCAACATTTCCACAGGTACAACTGTGCTGTCAATAAGACCACCTGGCCTTCCCTCCCAGCTCAATAATGTAGTTACTGCCAAGCTTCAGATAGGATTCTCTATCAAAAATGCTTTAAAAGAACCACAGATTTTCAGCAAAGACACAGAACTGCTAAAGCAAAGACACAGAAGCTGTTCCCACCTATTATATGGCCATTTATTTGCCTCTTCCTCATGACTCACTTCTGCACAAATCTATACTGTAATGAAAAATCCACAATGAAGAAAGCAAACTATTTGTGCTCCACCTCTAGATGGACAAAAAGATGAAGAGGCATACTGACACACTCACAGACACACACACACCCAAATGGAAAACACAGATTTGTTTTGACAACCTATTGTACTACAAAAATATTTATGAATGTAAGCTGCAGCAAAGTGCATCTATCTTCCAAAAGCACACATACCCGCCAAAGGCTGCTGAGATTCAGGAAGGTGAGAATACCCTCCCATTTAACTGCCTTCAGGCTAAGGGGGGCACAAGAGGGAAGCCTCCAGTTTTCCATTATCAGGGTTTCTCATAATGTCATTCTTTTCACAGAACATTCTTATTCTTCACATCCACTGTTAAGTGACCACCCTTTATTTTGCAATCAGAGAGTTGAGCTGGCAGAACTGAAGTGCCTTGGCAGCTGCAGAGATGAAACTCAACTGAACAAACAGATTCTTAAGTGATGCTTAGACGGAAGAACTTGGACATGGTTCAGATTTTTTAAAAATTCACTTAAATGTGTGATTGAATCCTGCTCATTACCCTCTCGGCAGTATATTATATATTCAGCTCTTTTATTGTATAATAATATTGAAGGTAGAAAATAAAAAGGGTACAATATTACCAACTCTTATTATAAAAGAGCAGCTTTGTCATAAACAATAGTCAATAAATGCATATAAGTTAATTTTTCATAGCAATCTATAACCAGAAATTGAAATATGCTATTTTATTATTTGATCCAAATTTCTTGAGACAAATCCTTCTGTGTGGTAATAAGACTAAAGTTTTGTAGTAAACAGTGTGTGAGAAGGTGCAGGCCCAATTTTAGAATGTTGCTTAATGAGGACCAATGACAGATGACTTTACTACAGCACTGCCCGCCACCTCTCAGACCACATTTCCAAACACTCCTCTCCCCTCACGTTGCTCCAGACATTTAGACCAATTTTTTTTTTATTTCGATAGGCTTTTGATGAGCAGGTAGTGTTTGGTTACATAAGTTCTTTAGCGTTCATGTCTGAAATTTTGGTGCAGCCATCACATAAGCAATGTACCCAGTGCATAGTCTTTTAGACCCATTTATTTTACATGAAAGTCCCAAGCATGTCCCCCTCTCACAGTCATTGAATTTGCTATTTCCTCTGCCTTAAACACTCTTACACTAGACAGTCATGTGGCTTAAACCCTCACTTCTTTTAAGTGTCTCCTCCAATGTTACCTTCCATCTTCACCCATCACTCTCCATCCTCCTAACCTACTTAATTAGTTTCTTCATATTTGCATCAGTGGATGTATATTTGTTTGATTGCTGACTTTGTTCTCCCACTTGAAGGTAAGTTCCAAGGTCAAAGGGACTCTGCTCATTGCAGTAACCCCAGCACCTGGATTAGTACTTGCACATAGCAAATGCTCATGAATGAATAAAATGAATGAATATCCCCAGAGCCAGCTTAAGGCTGGGGGGTACAGTGGGGTGCTGGTATAAGATGTCCATCTATAAAAGGGGGCTGAAGCTTAACTGAAAAGATAGTGATATAAAGAATATTTATTTTAGAATTCCTCTGCAAATGTTTAGAGGGAATACTTTGATAAACCACATAAGTCAGGGGGAGGATGAGCCACTGTCCCACAAGGGGTGTTGGCTAAACTGCCCTGAAGAAGGGTAAGTATTCACTATAGGGATCTTCTACTGAGTGGCGTTTTCAAGTTTGAGTCAATTTGCTTGGGTCTAATTAAGAGAGGTTAAAAACAGCCACCAGTGGTTCTTTTTCTCATCCCTTCCCTATGTCTTGCTCAGTCTCTCCTCTACATAAATATTGCATGAATAGTTAAATAATACCAGTTTGAAGGTATGTCATATCATCAATCTATCCTGTGTACCTACATACCTTTCTTCTGTTCAAGAATCTACAGTGCATCTCTATTACCTTCTGTATCACATTCAAACTCCTCAGCTTGGCCCTTAATCCCTAGAACCCATGAATATGTTACCTTACATGGCAAAAGGGACTTTGCAGATAGAAGTAAGGTTCTGAACCTTAAAACAGGGAGATTAGGAAATTATTCTGTATTCTCTAGCTGGACCCAATATAATCACAGGGGCCCTTAAGAGTGGAAGAGAAAGGCAGAAGAATCAGAGTGATACAGCAGATGAGTGAGGCACTGGAGTAACTTAAAGTATGAGAAAGACTCAAACCACCATTGCCAGCTTTGAAGATCGAGCAAGGGATCCATCAGTGAAGAAGGCAGGTGGCCTCCAAAAGCTGAGAACAACTACCATCGAACAGCCAGCAAAAAAACAGAACCCTCAGTCCTATAACTACATGGAAGTGAATTCTGCCAAGAACTTAAATGAGCACAGTTGCAGATTCTCCTTCATAGCATAACTGCACCAAAACATTCACGTTTGTCTTATGAATTCCAAGCCGGGAAACCAGTTGAGCCCACTAGACTTCAGGCCTAGAGAACTATAAGATAATACATTTGTGTTGTCTTAAACTACTACATTAGTGATACTTTGTTATGGCAGCAATAAAAAACTAAAGCAAGACCTTTAGCAATCTGGATCCAACTTATGTATCCAAAACATCCCAGTGCTCTGAAACATGAATCCACTGCTCCAGTCAACCTGGTCTCCTTTCAGTCCTTAAACATGCTCATTTGTTTTTAATCCCATACTGCCCCTCCACTCGAGCCATTTTTCCTGCCATACCAATTCAAATCTGGTGCTCCAAGGCTTAGTCAGATGCAAGTCCCACCTCTCACTTTTTAATTGGTTGCTCAATATGACTTTCCACTTAGGGACTTCCAAGTATCACAATATGCTTCAAAAAATATATATATTTGGGGGCCAGGCCCAGTGGGTCTCACCTGTAATCTCAGTGCTTTTGGGGAGCTGAGGTTGGAGGATGGCATGAGCCTAGGATTTCAAGACTGCAGTGAGCAATGATCATACCACTGCGTTCCAGCCTTGGCAACAGAGTGAGGCCCTATCTCTGAAGATAAACAAACAAAGAAACAAAATACATACTTTTGTCAAGTGTCTTTATCATTTTCTTTCCCAACAACACTTTAAGCCCTCTGTGAGCAGAAAATACATCTCCTTTGTTTCTGGCAAAACATAAAACAACAGATAAACAGGAAACATTTCTTAGGTACTTGCTCGCTTTACTTTAAAAGCCCCATCTGGAGATTTTTACATATAGAGAATATTTTCTAATTTGCTAAAATTACAAAATTTGAAAAAAAGTTTTCACAGCATAGTTGATTCTAGCTTGTATCAAGGATCAGATGTGCAGAGTCCTAACAGATATAATCCGGTGACAGGAAGTACTTAATTGCATTCATATCTATAAACTGGATATTCCTTGCAAGTCAGAGTTCTCACCTAACACCTGCTTTCCCACTTTATCCTGTTTCTGAGGACTTCAGTGCTAACAACATGAAAATCATAATTATACCATGTGGGGACAGCTCACCAACTCAAATGACAGCAGTATTGTGTGTGTGTGTTTTTTTATTGCATTTTAGGTTTTGGGATACATATGAAGAACATGCAGGATTGTTGCATAGGTACATACATGGCAATGTGGTTTGCTGCCTTCCTTCCCATCACCTATATCTGGCATTTCTCCCCATGTTATCTCTCCCCAACTCCTCAACCCCCGTCTCTCCCCTAGTTCCCCGCCACAGACCTCAGTGTGTGATGCTCCCCTCCCTGTGTCCATGTGTTCTCATTGTTCAACACTGGCCTATGAGTGAGACATGCGGTGTCTTATTGCCTAATTAACATCTCCAGCTTTCATTACAGTAGACAGACCAGAAAAACAATGAAACCTGTTGTCCTCTCAAGAATAAGCTCTCATTTTTCGTATTAAAGAGAAGTTGGGCTGAGTGCTGTGGCTCATGCCTGTAAACCTCACACGCTTTGGGAGGCCAAGGCAGGAGAATCTCTTGAAGCCAGAAGTTCGAGACTAGCCTGAACTCCATCTCTACAAAAAATTAAAATATAGAAAATTAGCCAGGCAAGGTGGTACATGCCTGTAATCCTAGCTACTTGGTTGGCTGAGGTGGGAGGCTCACTTGAGCCTGAGAGGTCTAGGTTGCAGTTAGCTATGATGATTCTACTTTATTCTAGCCTGGGTGACAGAGCGAGACCATCTCTAAAAATAAGAAAAAAATAGAAAAAGAAAAAATACAGAGAATTTGAAGTTTTCATCTTGATTCTAAGAGGCTTTTGTTTTTTTAATGTACAAAAAAACTAAAATAATGTAAATTTGGGAGGTTTTTAAAATTAAAATATCATGTTATCACAAGAAAGATGAAGATTCCTTGCTTTGCCCTTGGGCAACCAAAAAAATTAAAATCTGTTTTTAATTCCAAAAAAACAAAAGAACTTGCTGGAAATAACAATGCTTAGTGCTTGCAACCAAAGCCAATTTACACTGTTATTATATCCATTCAAATTCTAAAGCCTACAGAAACTTCTTTGTTAGGGCAAAAGGGGAAAATTCCACCTCAGGACAGTTATTCAAGATGAAAGAAAAGTGTATCTTCAGTGAGAGAACTGCTTGCTGTCACAGATTTCTTGCTAATGTTTTTAAAAATTATGGGCTTAACTTTTTTGGTTTTCTGGTAGTTGAATCTGCTGTCACCTCCTCTCTTTTTAGGCTTGCCTTCATTGCTGTTCACATTCAGATCAACAGAAGGAGGCATCTTGAAACCGGATGACAGAGCAACTTGAGGCAAATTTAAGTTAACATTAAAAGTCTGTTTCAGATAATGAGAATCATTCACTCCCATATATGACGCATATGCTTCCTGGGCTGACTTATGAAGAAAGTAGTTCTTTTCCACTAATTTTACAAACCAAGACTGAATGTCAGACATTTTAGACCAGGAGAAGTCAAATTCACTTAATGGAATCTTGAGTTGCTTCAGGTAACAAAGGAAACCCAATGCTTCTGAGCAAAATATGAGCAAGGCATGTTCTCTTTCATTTAGGGCCCTGGCTATTGCCCTCCCACAATGAACATATTCCTTAGGTCCTTAGGGTCATTTGGAGAATTACATTGAACAGTCCAGCCGGTAATATCTAGCCCTCTCCCTGCCTCATCTGTACACAATATCCCTGAATCTGCATTACAGAACTGGAAAAATGTAATTGTACACATAATTTTGCTTCTGCAAATGAATGGCCAAGGTAGGCAAGACAATGTAGTTCAGCAACTCATAGTGGTATTTTACAGACCTACAAAATGAAAAGAAGACCATCAGTTTCTTCCTTCAGTTCTCCTTAAGAAATATAAAGAACAAAAGGAATCTCTTTTCAGAGGACAAACAACGTATCCCTGCTCAGGACTATCAACTGTTGGAGTAGCTTTATCATTATCAACACCAGCATCCATCTGTTCCTTTTTTTTTTTTTTTTAATCCTTGACAGGTCTTCAAGTTTTTTAGTTGTGTGGCAGAAATGGGCATAGTCTCCATGTTCAAAGAAATTTAATAATTTGCTTTAATTTCTCTTCAAACCCAACATCCAAGATACCATTTAGCCTCATCCATAACCAGACACTGTAAATTTTTATACTTAAATCCTGTGGAATTCCACATACAGTCCAGGAGATGGCCTGGTGTGACCATAACAGTGTTGATCCCATTTGCAAGCTTCTGTACTTCCACAGATCTGTTACTGCCACACATTATCAACCCATGCATGTGCACATGCTGAGTCATTAGCTCATTAAGAACACGAAAAGTCTGCAAGACAAGCTGTTCAATTAGTGAGATAATAAAGACTCCATTCCTGGACATGAATTTTAACTTAACAATGAGTTCAAATGTAGGGATGAGAAATGCCAGGGTTTTTGCCTCTGCTGGTCGTGTAGCTACTGAAAGATTCTGTCTTCCATTAGTGGTCCATCATTTTTATGCTAAATTTCAGTTATGTTGGTAAAGCCCATTTCTATTATTGCCTTCAAAGTGTTTTCACTGACAAAATTAGTCAGAGAAGCAAATGAAATATCCTCAACTCCCTCTTTGACTGACTTCCCCACAGTTTTCTGTTTCTTCAGGAGCCTTGATACCAACTTCTTTGGATTTCCCTTTGTTTTCAGTTTTTGCTTTTTTTGTATCACAACCAGCATTAGTCACCATTTTTCTCTTGTTCTTCTTTTCTTCTTCGATTCTGAATCTAGAGACTGCATTGCTGCTTCTGCACTGGTTAATATGGTAGATTTCCAGTTTTCTTTAACTTTTACATTTTCTACTATTTCTTTAAACATGTCTCCATTTGGGGCTTCTGACTCCATCTCTATAAAAAACTACAAAAATGGACCGGGTGTGATGGCACATGCCTATGGTCCCAGCTACTTGGGAGACTGAGGTGGGAGGATTGCTTGAGCCCAAGAAATCAAGGCTGCAGTGAGCTAAGATTGTGCTACTCCACTCCAGCCTGGACAATAGAGTGAGACCCAGTTTCCAAAAAAAAAAAAAAAAAGAGAAAAAAAAAAAAAAAAAAAAAAAAAAAAAAAAGGCAGTGGGAGGGGGGCAAAGGATATGAATAGACATTTCTCAAGATAACAATATGGAAATTTCCAAAAAAAACTAAAAATAGAACTTTACAGTATGATCCAGAATTCCTATTTATCCAAAGGAAAGGAAATCAGTATACCAAAGGAATACCTCCATGTTGTTGCAAATCATTGAATATCATTTTGTAATGTCTGAATAGTACTCCATTGTGTATATGTACCACATGTTTCTTATCCATTCATCTGTCAATGGACACTTAGATTGCTTCCAAATCTTAGCAATTGTAAACAGTGCTGCAACAAACATAGGAGTGCAGACATCTCTTTGATATATTGATTTCCTTTTTGGGGGTATACATTCAGCAATGGCATTGCTTAATCACATAGCTCAATTTTTAGTTTTGTGAGGAACCTCCAAACTGTTCCCCATATGGTTGCACTAATTTACATTCCCACCAACAGAGTTCAGGGGCTCTCTCTCCTCCACGTCCTCACCAGCATGTGTTATTGCCTGTCTTTTGGATATAAGACATTTAACTGGGGTAATAAAAAAAAAAAAAAAAAGCAAGCTCACAATCATACAATATTTTAGGAATTTTTTTAACTTCTCCACCTCCCACTGTTTCTTCTGGCACATCTCCATTTTGAGTCTCTGATAGGCTCACATCTGAGGACCCCTGTGGCTTTAGGTTTCACTGCCACCATTTGAAGTTCTGTGTCTCCATCTTCTTTCACAGGAGTTTCATCCACAGGTAAGATGTGGTCTCACGGAGGCACCTTCACATCTTCACAGCAGCACCACTGTTTAGGTCCTCTGCTCTCCAAAAGGCTTTTCATTAATATGCATGGCACTGAACAAACTTGCTTTATGGTCCTCATATAAACAAGCTGAAAGGTAGCAAGTTGTAAAATATCCATTATACTGTTCAGTATTTAAAAACATGTCTTTGTGAATTTTATTTATCTTATAATTATCCTCATTGCACTCTTACAGATGATAACCAACAGATTTAGACATTATTTGGTAAGAAAACATTTTTTATACTAATGCTACCAACTTTTATTATAAATTGCATCTATTTTAATACAGAGTCATTCAGGGAACACCTACTGAGTACTTACTATGTGGTTAAAACCTTCCACTTGCCATGTGTAGTTTAAGATTAAAACTCGGTGTTTCCCCTTCTTCTCAGCACACAAGATACACACCATGAGGTCTGGGTTCTGTGACCTTGTTCATGCTGTTCTCTTTGCCTAAAATTGTTCTATCTCCTAACTCCCCCAGCCTAGTTAATTAATTCTAATTCAACCTTTGGAACTCAGTATAGTGTCACCTCATCTAGGAAGCTTCCTTACCTGCCCCCACTTCACTTAGACTGCCTTACTCCCTAAACATTACATCTTTTTTGAGAGCAGGAATGAAATCTCTATCAGTTTTGTAACTTTGACCTAAAATTGTGCCTGACTTGTAGTAGAATCTCAATAAATACCTGTTGAAAGGAAAAATTTTAAGCGTAGTGGTTAACTCCTCAAGTAGGTTGTAAGAAAGTCAAAACATGCATGCAAATATTAAATATCAGCATCAAATGTATCACAGTATACATCAGATGTATATCACAAGATACATCCTGGAGCTGCTATACAAACTACCACAAATGTGGTAGCTCAAAACAGAAATGCATTCTCTCACAATTCTAGAGGTCAGAAGTCCAAAACCAAGATGCTGAGAGGTCCATGCTTCCTCCAAGCATTCTAGGGTAGATTTCTTTCCATGCCTCCCTCCTAGTTTCTAATGGCAGCTGGCAATCCCAGTGTTCCTTGGAATTGCAGCATTCCAATTTCTAGCTCTTTCCTTACATTGCCTTCTCTTCTGTGTGTCTATCTTATAAAGATATATGTGGGCCATTTTGTGAAGAGACGAAGACTGAGCGGTTGTGTCCGCGTTGCCGACCTCAAGCAGCAATCGGCTTCTCCATGTAGAACCCAGGAGTAGGAGACCCAGAATCGAATCTCTTCTCCCTCCTCCCTCCTGTGAGATTTTTTTGATCTTCAGCTACATTTTCAGCTTTGTGAGAAACCTTATCATCAAATATGATTGCCAGCAACATTACCAATAAGACAGATCCTCACTCCATGAACTCCCGTGTGTTCATTGGGAATCTCAACACTCTCGTGGTCAAGAAATCTGACGTGGAGGCAATCTTTTCGAAGTATGGCAAAATTGTGGGCTGCTCTGTTCATAAAGGCTTTGCCTTCGTTCAATATGTTAATGAGAGAAATGCCCAGGCTGCTGCAGCAGGAGAGGATGACAGAATGATTACTGGCCAAGTTTTAGAGCTGGCTGCAGAGCCAAAAGGGAACCGAGGAAAAGCAGGTGTGAAACGATCTGCAGCGGAGATGTACGGCTCCTCTTTTGACTTGGACTATGACTTTCAACGTGATTATTATGACAGGATGTACAGTTACCCAGCACGCGTACCTCCTCCTCCTCCTATTGCTCGGGCTGTAGTGCCCTCGAAACGTCAGCGTGTATCAGGAAACACCTCACCAAGGGGCAAAACTGGCTTCAATTCTAAGAGTGGACAGTGGGGATCTTCCAAGTCTGGAAAGTTGAAAGGAGAGGACCTTCAGGCCATTAAGAAGGAACTAACCCAGGCAAAACAAAAAGTGGATTCTCTCCTGGAAAACCTGGAAAAAACTGAAAAGGAACAGAGCAAACAAGTAGTAGAGATGAAGGATGGTAAGTCAGAGGAGGAGCAGAGCAGCAGCTCTGTGAAGAAAGATGAGACTAATGTGAAGATGGAGTCTGAGGGGGGTGCAGATGACTCTGCTGAGGAGGGGGACCTACTGGATGATGATGATAATGAAGATCGGGGGGATGACCAGCTGGAGTTGATCAAGGATGATGAAAAAGAGCCTGAGGAAGGAGAGGATGACAGAGAGAGTGCCAATGGCAAGGATGACTCTTAAGCACATAGTGGGGTTTAGAAATCTTATCCCATTATTTCTTTACCGAGGCGCTTCTCTAAGATCAAATTTTTCACCAGATCCTCTCCCCTAGTATCTTCAGCACATGCTCCCTGTTCTCCCCGTCCTTGTCCTTCCCATGTTCATTAATTCATATTTCCCTGCACCTAGTCCCATTTTCACTTCCTTGGACGCTCCTAGTAGTTTTGTTAAGTCTTACCCTGTAATTTTTGCTTTTAATTTTGATACCTCTTTATGACTTCACAATAAAAAGGATGTATGGTTTAAAAAAAAAAAAAAAGATATATGTGATGGCATTTTGTGCCTACTCAGATAATTCAGGATAAATCCCTCCTTTCAAGATTCTTAATCACATCTTTTGCCATATAAGGTAATATTTCCTTTTTTTTTTCCACCATATAGGGTAATATTCACAGGTTCCAGAGAGTAGGATGTGTACATGTTTTCAGGACCACCATTCAATACATTACAGTGTGTGTAAGCGAGGCATCCAGGAAAGTCATGACAATTCAAAAGGAAGAGAGTGCAGTGGGCCAAAGTGACAGCCACATGGTTTTAACACTTAAAAGGATCAAAGTAATCAGTAGTTATCACCATGCCTTTGAAGTAACCCAGTGATGCCAGTTTCTTTGAAGAAGAAACTGAAGAATGGAAAGGATGTGTGCATATTGCAGAAAGACTAGTGGTGAGGCCAAAATCAGGATTTAACTCTTCTCTTCAATTCTTGATTTATTACCTAGACTCTCTTACCATCCAAAATAAATTTAAGACACACTAAATGGCAGACATATCACAGAGCTGCCACCTATTATTTAAATGACAGATTTGCAGTTTCTTCTTTGTTTATTCCTGCTGAAGTTCTCATAGCAGAGACGCTAATGCAATACTCTGGACAAAAGAAGTGCAGTGAAAATCTGGGGGCTTCCCACCGTCAACAAATACTGACTCTGCATCTGCCCTCAGCAAAATATTGTGATAAATATGAAGAATAATTAGACATGCATTCATGCTTAAGGAGATACCGTCTCATAGAAGACGTGTGATCAAATGACAAGCAGAAGGCAGTATTTCTCATGTGGCCCAGCTAGAGGGATCATTCCTAGCTTCAGTTATCAGGAAAGTCTGCATGGAGCAGATGGCATTTGGACAGGGCATTGAGCAGAAAGCACTTCAATAAGTAGAACTGGAGGTGAAGAAGACAGAGGAGTGATCCAGGGTAACTTAAGCAGGGTCAAAAAAAATTTTTTTTTTAAGTGTGGAGGTGAAAGACTAGAAAGTATGTTGGGAAATGAGACATTCAGGGTATATGCAAAGAACCATGGCAGATAAAAATGAAAAGAAAAATTGTTATATTTCATTCTTGACTGTCAAGTAAATGATATGGACTTTCTTAAACAAGGCATGAAGCTATCATTAAAGATATTTTGAATATAGAAAAGACATAATCAGATATAATCAGAGTTGTTTGAGATGATCACTCTGGCAGTGGTGTGAAAAATATATTAGAAGGCAGGAGAGGCTACATGCTGGAAAATTATTGCAATAGAACAGACAGGAGCTACACAAAGGTCTTGATTAGGGAGGCGGCCATGTGAAAGGCATGTGATAAAAGAAGTGAGAGCAATTTCAAAGAAAACTCAATAGGATATAATGACATGTTGGAGATATGGGATTGAAGACATAGGAGACATCAGAGATGAGTTTGAGATTGAAATATGGTAATGCAAAATAGTGATGCCTTTGGAAGAATCTGGAAAGTCAGGAGGAGGGATACATTTTACAGCAAAAATGATTAACCTAGTTTACAAATGTTAAGTTTCAAGAACCAGCAGGATATAGATGCTGAGAAGGACGTGAATGAAAGAGCCATTTCCATGGAGAAAATAATTGAAGTCATAGAAATGTATACCATCACAAAGAAAGGGAAAGAATTCCTAAAGCTTAAGGAATGTCCACCACAGTTAATGAATTGTAGAGGAACAGAAGCTAGCCAAGAACATCAAGAGCAAGAAGTGATTTGACCAAAGCAGCAGCAGGAGTCCAAATGCTGAAGTGGACAGAATGTAAGAGAGAGGAGAACTTCAAGGTGGGGTCATTAATATCAAGTAGTTTAAATTACAAAACTGTATTATCAAGGGGAAGCTGATTATAATCCTGAAAGACACAATCCTGTACACCATAATCCCAAATGTTGAAATCCTGAAAGATGAAAATCCCTAAGGTCTAAAATCCCAGAAATATAATTTCGGAAAAAATAATTTTAAAAGTTATTTAAAAGATATTTATTCACATTTTAAAAGAGGAGTTTATTTGAGACACATAACAGAACACTTCATTGGCCACTTTACACAATAATATAGGCAATAATAACATATATATTGTTACAAACATAAAAGTTCTCATATAATAACAACAAATAGGTATAACAGGTATATCTTTTTTGTTGAGACAGCCATATGCATAAAGAAATAGAATAAAAGAGAAACACGTAAATAGAATAAAAGGGAAACACGTAAACACATGGCAACATGGTTAGTAATTGTGTACACTCAGATTTATAACTACGGTCCTCTGACATACTGTGATGAAGCCTTTCAACTAGACCAATCAAAAACTGCAATGGGTCACCACTGCACAACCAGTTGCCCAAGCAGCCAAGATCTCAAGAAATTACGCCTTTCACAAATGCAGATGTACAAAAAGGACATCTCTTCATTTATTAAGGAAGTGTCAATGTTTTTACACACACACAATGGTTACACACAAAGGCTGTGTGGCATACAGAGACCAAACTGCCAGGACATGAAGAGTAATTGGTAGTAGGTCAGGCATGGTGGCTCATGCCTATAATCCCAGCACTTTAGGATGCCAAGGCAAGAGGATCATTTGAGGTCAGGAGTTCGAGACCAGCCTGGCCAACATGGTGAAGCCCCGTCTCTACTAAAAATTAAAAATATATTATCTGGGTTTGGTGGGGCATACCTATAATCCCAGCTGCTCAGGAGGCTGAGGCAGGAGAATCGCTCCCAGGACGCAGAGGTTGCAGTGAGCCAAGATCATGCCACTGCACTCCAGCCTGGACAACAGCTATCTCAAAAAAAAAAAAAAAAAAAAAAAAAAAAAAAAAAAAAAAAAAAAAAAAAAAAAAAAAAAAAAAAAAAAAAGAGTAATTGGTAGTAAATAAAAATTGTAGGTAAATGTTTCAAGAAGTTGGAAGATAAAATCCAGAAGCCAATATCAGAGGAGAAAATAGAATATAAAGAAAGATGATATGTTTAGGTGTTTGGTGCTGTTTTTTCTTTCAGAATAAATGGTTATCTTCCAATCAACATTTATTGAGTGCCTACACTGTGCCATTGAGCTGGCTGGCAAGATCCAGAGATGATTAGAATTTGATCCTTACTCTCAAGCAGTACACAATTTAGTGGAGAAAGCAGAAATGTAAATACATTGCTCAACCCAATGCAGTAACAACAGCAGGCTATGGAAGCACGAAGAGGAGCATTAGCCTGCTGGCCTAGTCTAGGGACACTGGAGGCGATAGGGCTGAAGGGCTTCCTGAAAAGATGATACCTGTTGACCCTGAAAGGAAGACTAGAGGCCAGGCTGACATATGTAAACAAAGGCATAGGGGAGAAAAGTACCACATATGTTTTCTGCAAAGACAAAGAATCTTAGCAGAGAGAAAATATTGATAAGAGATAAAGTAAACAATGGAAGCTTGTTTCTGAGTGAGGTGGGAAAGGATGATACTGGGCAGGCTAGTAAAGGTATTAGCCTTTTTTAGGAGGATACAAAGGGAAGGAGACAAATTGATGAAGAAACCAGGCAATAGTCAAGTAGCAAGGAAAATGGCTGAAGGAACAAGGTGTTTTGCCTCTTTCGTTTTTATCAAATGGAAGGTCCACTATCTGCTCAGAGCAGAGTCAGGGCCAGGAAGTGCAAGGAAACGATGATTACTAGATTAACAGTCTTTCTTTCTTTTAAAATAAAAAACATCTATTTAAATCACAGATAGTCTGGGGCTCTGTCTCTGTCTAATGAATCTAGTGTGAGAGAGAGGAGGTGCAGAGCTTGGGCTCTGGAAACAGACTGCCTGAGATTGTCTTGTCTGTGTCACATATTAAGGATGTGATGCAAGTGGTTTTATGATGTAAATAAACTCTCTGTGCCTGTGTCTGTTCAACTATAAATCAGACAAACTGTATATAACTCATAGGTTTGCCATAAGGAATAAGAGAATTCATACATGTAGAATGCTGAAAACAGTGCCCAGCACATAAGAGATACTCAAAAAACTTTAGCTCTTAGCATTGTGAGACCAGTGCTAGCCACTAGAACTTTCTGAGATGATAGGCTTTCCACTGTGCTAATACAGCAGTCACTAGCCACCTGTGGCTACTGAGCTCTGGAACTGTGGCTAGTGTAACTAAAATTTTCATTTTTATTCATGTAAATTCAAAAAGCCATATATAGTTGGGCAGAAGACAGAGCAACCATTTTTTTATATATTTTAAGTTCCAGGATACAAGTACAGGACATGCAAGTTTGTTACATAGGTAAACATGTGCCATGGTGGCTTGCTGCACCTATCAACCCATCACCTAGGTATTAAGCCCTGCATGCTTTAGCTATTTATCCTGATACTCTTCCTCCCTGCCAGCCCCCACAACAGGCCCCAGTGTGTATTTTTCCCCTTCCTGTGTCTATGTATTCTCATGGTTCAGCTCCTGCTTATAAGTGAGACTATATGATATTTGGTATTCTGTTCCTGTGTTCATTTGCTAAGGATAATGGCTTCCAGCTTCATCCATGTTCCTGCAAAGGACATGATCTCATTCCTTTTTATGGCTGCATAGTATTCCATGGTGTATAAGTGATAAATTTTCTTTATCTACTCTATCCTTCATGGGCATTTGGGTTGATTCTATGTCTTTGCTATTGTGAATAATGTGGCAATGAACATACATATGCATGTATCTTTATAATAGAATGACTTCTATTCCTTTCGGTATATACCCAATAATGGGATTGCTGGGTCAAACGCTATTTCTGCTTCTAGATCTTTGACAAATTGCCACACTGTCTTTCACAATGGTTGGACTAATTTACACTCCCAACAACAGTGTAAAAGTATTCCTATTTCTTCACAGCCTCGCCAGCATCTGTTTCTTGACTTTTTAATTATCTCCATGCTGAGTGGCATGAAATGGTATCTCACTGTGGTTTTGATTTGCATTTATCTAATGACCAGTGATGTTGAAGTTTTCTTCATATGTTTGTCAGAGCAGCCATTTTAAATGGGGTTTTATTGGCATACAAAAAGGCATGGAGTTCTATCTCCCAAAGACCCTGTTCCTGAAGTGCTGTAGAATAGGCCCAACCGATGAAAAATAGAGCTATAGCTCTTAGGACACAGTTTTATTTTGTTGGTGCTGATGATCAAAGATAATATGGAGAAAAAATGTGCTCACAACTCCTGTACCTCCAGAGGTTTCAGTAGCCAGTAGGATATTTGTTAGATACACAAGAAGCAAGTGGCATCTCCCCAAGAGAATAGAACAGAGGTTCGACCAACTTTTTGCTGAAGTGGGCCAGTTGAGAGCCATTAAGAAGGACAGCTGGAGTTCTAAGTGAAACAAAAAGCTGCTACCCAAATGTTTTCTTGAACGCTGTTAATGTCTGATAACAATGGAGTAATTTCGCATCAGAGACACTGAAACAGCCAATATCAGTCTGTGCAACAATATGAAATTCAGATGGTCTACAGTATTGCTAAAACACAAAGGGAGAGGGGAGAAAGGTTATCCATGAATAATGCATTTCCTTTTGTGGAAGCAGGAGAAGAAACAAATGGATCATTAATGGGCTTAATGCGATTAGGCTCCACTGTGGGGTGGGGGCCAGCATCAGCTCCTCCCAGAAAGGCCACCAGCAGAGGAGGCTGCTGTGTAGTGGAGGGGGAGGGCAAGAGTTGGTGGTGGCATTATTCTGGAGTTGCTGCTTTTTCTTCCCAGTATTCAAAGCTTCTTCTTGAATTCAAGATTAGTTAACACTGTTTCTAGAGCAAAATAGCCCAGTGATGAAAACATCATTTTCCTGAGCATATGTGAAAAAGTATTATCACATTTGAAAAGCTTAATTAATATGATAATGTGAGGAAATTAAGGATAAAGCAACTTAAATAAAAGAACAGGAAGTAATTAAGTGAAGAATAAAACATTTTTGAACATTGCCAAGAAAACAGCCATGCAAAAGTTGCAAGTTGTAGCTTGCTTTATGCAATAATGCACTTTGCTGTAAAGTTGCATACCTTGATCTTTTCAAAATCAGATACTTGGCTTACTAATAGATTTCACTATTTAGAGGCATTCTGTGTGTATATATGAAAAAAAAGTCCTTTATGGTGTAAATAATCTATCTAATCATGATCCCATTGCAGAAATTTCTCTTTCTGTTCCATGGAATAGTCACAGACTTTGGAATCCAGCAGATCTAGGTTCAAACCAAGCTCTGCTTCACATTGATTATGTGACTTTGTGCAAGTTACTTTACCTTGATGAGCCTCAATTTCCATAACAGTAAAATGGCAACAATATACACAGAATGTCATAGAATTCTATGCCTATAGAAAATACTTAAAAGAGTGCCTGGATCATAGTAATGGCTTACAGAAATGTTGCTTTCTCTTTCAGGAGGAGTCAGGGTACGTATTCTCCTAAGAGGAATCAGATTCCACAGACGTTCAACATGCCAAGGGCTGACTTGACTCTGGTTTAGACATAGAAACCAAGAACACTTAGCTCTAGGAATCCTTCTCCCAGGGAACAACACTTATCTGGGACCAGGAATAAAGCAGCAGCTACTACCTCAGTCTGCAGATAAAACCCTAAGTCCAAGGAATTTTCCGTGAGACTATTATGACCCAGGCTTCAGCTGGCACTGGACTATGACCCACCCTGACTCCATCTACTATCCCAAACTCCAGTGCCAGGCTACTGCCACAGACTTTGCATTCTCACCTGTTCACTAAGCTTACTGTTCCCATCTAGAAAAATGAATGCTGCCTAGTCCATCAGATTTGGAAGATTTTCAAGAGTTATTTTTCCTAACATTGAACAATGTGTGTTTGTACTATAGCAAAAGAAATACAAGTGTGTTTTGGGAAAGCAAACTGCTAGCCTCACCTGAGGCAGGCAACAGGGATACACATATTCGATGTTGGCAATGAGTTTGGCATAGGTCAGAGAAAGCTGGACACAGCGTGGAACAAGAAGTTGCCCTGGAGTTAGTCAAGCCAAGTTAGAATGGCCTCGCACCAGGGCAGACAGAGGCCAGAGGTCAGGCACTGGTTCATCAAGGAGGGAAAGCTCCAGGCAGAGACAGTCCTGTTTGTGTTTTAGGTTTTTATTAGCTAAGTTGACCTGGAAGCTTGTAACTTCTAGACTTCTAACCTCAAAGCCTCATAATTCTAGAATTAGCTGAGACTCCTCTTAAAGGAGAATCTCTAGATTCTAACGAAACCGTACTTGGTATGCCAGCTGTAGTACTCATGAAACTGGAAAGCATCCTTATGCCCTTCTGAATATCTCGTCCCACTTAGTAGGAAGAAAAATCGTCTAGCCTGACTGAAGCCTCCAAAGCAACAATGTATCTCATATCCTCATTATCCTAAGAAAATTTATGAAAATTCAAATTTTCCCCTCTTTTCTCTTTCTCTTCTTCTAAGATAGGAAGTTAGCATCAGGCTTAAATCCTAAAACATTTCAAGAATAGGATAATAGAAGGGTGCTACAAACTGGCTTATTGATGCAAAGCGGTGGTCGGGATAAATATGGGGAATGTTTGAAAAATATCTTGAATATGTAAGCCCTCTCTAACTCAGCCACCAACACGTATTCGTGGCCATGATACATATGCCACAATGGTATGTCCAGATTTTAGGATCTGGTCTTAACAAACAAGCACAATGGCCGTGGTGTGGACCCAAGGGAGGAATCGTACTGTCCACTGGTCTTGATCCTTGAGGATAAAACCTAGTGTTCTCATGAATTTCTCTATTGTAGGAAAGTGAATTATATCACTTTTAGGCCTTGGAATTCACTTAGAGATAAAAATATATATTTACAGTCATCTAGGAACTTTATTCCATTTTACTCAGTTCTTCAGTATTTTTCTTAAGCATCCAAAGGAATCACTATCTCCTGCACAAAATGAATGAACAAGACACTAAACATTCTAAGCCTCATCTCACTCTACACTTCCATCTAGTAAACTAACAAGAATTTGAGTCTTATGTTGACCCAACAATGAGTTATATGATGGGGCAGAACACACTCATATCTCTTTTTCTTGAAATCCTTATGGAAAATGCATATAATGTCACAGATGGCTTACCAACCTCATAAGCAAGACCTGGGAATTTCTAAAACTCTTTCGTTCCTTGTAAGAAAACCCACATTCCTGTGAAATACAAATAGCTATAGAGACATGCCCTCAACCAAAACTTTATTTCCATTTCAAGGAAACAAAATATCACTCTGAAATGTAGACGCAAGATAAAAAAAAAAAAAAAAAAATTAGCAACCCAGATGTTCCATTTCCCTCTCAGCTGTGAATGCTTGCAGCAGGTCTTGCTAATCCTAAGTGTAGGTGAGGGCTAAATTATAATAATGGAAAACACCTGTTGCCTCAAACCTCCTGTACTCTAACTTTGACACACTGGCCCTAGGTGGGCTTTTATCAGAAAGCACTGCTCTTCCTCTTTGCTAATAGAAGAGCAGCGTGAACAGATGTGGTCAGAGTAATCTCCAATAAAGGATTAAAATTAAAGCCTCTGGACTATTCCAAGGGTGTCTGTAATGGTTAATATTAAGTGTCAAGTTGATTGAAGAATGCAAAGTATTGTTCCTTGGTGTGTCTGTGAGGGTGTTGCCAAAGGAGATTAACATTTGAATCAGTGGACTGGGAGAGGCAGACCCACTCTCAATCTGGGTGGGCACCCTCTAATCAGCTGCCAAAGCAGCTAGAATAAAGTAGACAAAAGAATGTGGAAGGACTAGACTTGCTGAGTCTTCTGGCCTTCATCTTTCTCCTGTGCTGGATGCTTCTTGCCCTCAAACATCAGACTCCAAGTTCTTCAGCTTTTGTACTCTTGGACTTATACCAGTCTTTGCCAGGGGCTTTCAGACCTTTGGCCACATACTGAAGGCTGTACTGTTGCTTCCCTACTTTTGAGGTTTGGGGACTTGGACTGTTCCACTACTGGCTTCCTTGCTCCTCAATTTGCAGACAACCTATTGTAGGACTTTAGCTTGTGAATGTGTGAGCCAATTCTCCTTTCATATATACATCTATCCTATTAGTTATGTTCCTCTAGAGAACTCTAATACAGTGTCTGACACCCCATCATCTCTGTACCCTAATAAATTCTCTTTTCCACTTCTTCCAAAGCTTATCTCTTTTCTCTAATTTTTTTCTAGGAATTAAAGTGAAATTTGTGGGGAAGAGGAAGCTATAACTCATATTTCAAGGACTTGGAGCTGGAAGAAGACATCTACTGTTTCCCACCCTTTTCCCCAGTAGAAACCATCTCTGTCTCCTCTCAGACCCTATTTATTGTATTTATTATCTGTGATGCACTTCATGTACTATATGTAGTAGAGTTCCCTAAGAATCCCTTTAATTCATTGTTTTAATAACACATTTATTGAGCACTTATTATGACAAATCAATATATTAAAATGTTTCTCTCCACATGTGGTTTTGTAGAACATACACACCAAATATGCAAGACCTGATGTCTGAATATTACTCATCTCTGGGCCATAAGACCTCAGAAACAGCCCCAAGAGCAATCAACAATTCCTTATTCACAACTTACTTGCAAAATCTGTTTGTTTTAGGAATGAAACAGGATAATCTATCCAGCTGATAAAGTGAATTGTGTGCCTTTTACCAAAGTCTTGCCCAGTATCCCACAACCCACTTCTTAGATTTCTTAGATTTCTTGGCTTTGCTTTTTTTGTTTTTGTTTGTTTGTTTTTGATTTGTTTGCTTGTGTGTGTGTGTGTGTGTTTTTTTTTGCCATTTTCTTTTCTCCTTTAAAATAATAGACATGGTAATTCATTTGTGATGCACTGAGAATCTTAATTTGGCACCAGCATTATTGGTAAATTGCTTTCATTCAGCATGAGATAGCGCAGCTTACACTTGCTGCAATGTATAAGACAGCCATTTTCGTGCCTATACACAATAACAAGATAAAGCTCACATTTTTTAATATAACATCCATGTTTGTTTCTCAGAAAAACAAATGAAAACATGATGGTTTATTTTGGATGTGAAGGAGAAGGAATCCCAACAAACTACCAAAGAAAAACACCCCAGTTAGCTTGAAAATTTTGGAGGATTTGGGGTGGGGAGAGGCAGATACAGAAGATAAATAGTTACCTATTTATTATCTCACTATCAAATTATAACAATTACACTAACTAAATCCAAGAATCACTGAATTCTAATTGACCTAGGATGCTGGGCAATGAAAGAAGGCCAGGACCGCTAAATTCAAAGTTTTGAGAATATATCATAATTTATATTAATTTTCTTTTTTCTTCCTTAATTTTCTAATAAGAACCTGTCTAGTTGAACAATTTCTTTAGGGTCACTTAATGTTCTCATATAGGGGACTTGGCGATTGCATTTCTTGGTCAATGGGAGATTGATTGCACAAGCCAACCCCAGAAGGCTGGACCTCCCTTGTTCTGCACCCATTTGCCATGTGGCATTTCACAGGTGAAAGAACAGCCTAATCTCTCATTTAAAGCTAACTTCCATAGCCAAACAAAAGACAAATCTCCTGTTAATCAAGAGCTGCACAGTCTTTGAGTTGAAGATGTTAACAGCTGTGCCAATACAAAGGAAAATATTTTCTGCATTATCTGCCTAATGTAAAGGCATGTAACATCTGTGCACAGGACACTGCATTTTTAGCAAGGCAGCCAGACTTCCAACAGGAATATGCTATTTAAAGAGCAACAGAGCTCTTATGTCATCTCGAATTTTCCCAAGAAGCTGATATTTCCAAATATGTAAGAGGCACACCTTCAGCCCTTTCTACTTGTCATTTTTGATGTTTTGATTCTGGCCACCAAATCCACAATTAGACCAGCAAAAATCACAATTGCTATAATCTCCCTTCACTTTGGCTTGCTTGTTCTCAGCATTACTAACTTTAAGGCTGCCAGACAGAAAGCTGCTGACTTTCCCTCTGAGACAGACAATGTCTTAAGGCATAATCACTGGCCCCTCTTCCCAATTCGATGTTTATTGCTAGCCTAGTGGCATGCCCCCAGACTGACTGTACCAGTTCTCAAGTCTGAAAGCACTCATCAGCCTTCACATTTCCAATAGAAATGCCCCCTCTTGTGGTGTTTGCTGAATACTGCAGTCTTCGCTTCGAGCAAGAGAGCCAACTTCCCGAATGGAGACATGCGGGATACTGGGAACTCCAGTCTACCCAGTATTAAAAATGTTGAGCTTTTTGCTATGAGAGCTGAATCCTCTCTAACTGCATCAGGCTTTCAGATATAGACTGAACTGTATGAAAGTGCCAATAGGCAACCATTTTTGACCTATAAAGCATTCATATAGTTCAGTGTAAGCTGGGGAGGGAACTTCTTAGCTGAGCCCTATAAATATCAGCCAAGAGTGGAAATCTTTTCTACTCTAGTAACTACAGTAAAGCACAACAAGGTAGGAAGGTGGTTCAGTATATCACCGCTATAATAAATCAATGTTTTTCAAGCCTTATGTGTTAGACACTTTGCTAAGTTGTGAACATAATCTTCTTAGGTTTCTTGGTCAATTGGCAATTGATTATAAGGGCAAGCATAGAAAGCTGGACTTTCTAGAGTTGTCATTTATTTATTAGGGACCATTGGTAAAATAAATGACAAAACTATTTCTACCCCAACACAAGCAGCTAGTTCTCTGAACAGGTTTATTTGTCTCAAAGCAAATAAAGTAATGCAAAATGGGGTGCTGTAATTCCTTCTGTAGATATAATTATTTTGTATGTATCCTATTTACTTGCTTTTAATATGATACATAGTGTGATTATGCCTAGTAATCTTTTTCAGCAATGTTAACTCATCATGCTAGCAAATATTTAAAATAAAATTTTGTTTAATTATGTAATGTTTAAAATCACTGATGTCAAATGGGAATAAACATATCAGAGACTCTTTGTAATAAATAAAGATTTCCTAGAAATCAATAAGGAAAATCAACAACTTATTATTGGAAAGGATGTTATCAGATGATTCACACTTTTTAAAAATGGTTTTAAACACAAGAAAGGTGGTTGACTTCACTCAAAATTAGAGCTATGAAAACTACACCGACATTGAAATATTATATTTGCCTTTCAGTCTGACAAAATTTAAAACTTTGTTGACACCCTCTTGGCAAAGTTATGAAGAAAGGGGTACTCATAACATTTCTACTGTAAATATAAATTGACACACTTCCTGGAAAGTACAATGTAACAAAGTAATCACATCACAAATACATATACTCTAGGACTCAGCAAACTCCATGTCTATGAATATAACCTACAAGTTTTCTTATAAACATATATGATGTATCCAAAATGTTAACTGCAGAATTACTTGTGCTAGCATAAAATTGCAAACAACCTAAAAATTAGTCAATAAGGATACAGTTAAATAAAGTACCTCCATATAATAGAATATGATCCAGCTCTTAAGGAAAGAAAAAACATGTAGGAAGCTCTCCATGTACTAACACAGAGCATTTCCAAGATAAATTATTTGGAGAAAAAAATAAAGGTATAGAACAATATGCATAATATGTAATTTTTAGTTACAGTAGGAGAGAGAATAATATATCTTTTTTTTTTTTTTTTTTTGACAGAGTCTCATTTTGTCGCCCAGACTGGAGTGCAGTGATATGATTTCGGCTCACTGCAACTTCCGCCTTCTGGGTTCAAGTGATTCTTGTGCCTCCACCTCACTGGTAGCTGGATTACACTACACACACACCACCACACCTGGCTAATTTTTGTATTTATGAGTAGAGACAGGATTTCACCAAGTTGGCCAGGCTGGTCTTGAACTCCTGACCTCAGGTGATTCACCTGCCTTAGCCTTCCAAAGTGCTGGGATTATAAGCAGGCGCCACTGAGCCCAGCCTAATATATCTATTAATATCTAACATTAATATATCTGTTATCTAAGAATAATATGACTTCTAAATATAAAGAAAGTTAAAAAAAATACTCAAGAAAGTAATAGTATTGGTCCGTGGAAATAGTGAGACCAGGCAGATTGTGGAAAGAAAACTTGTTACTGTATTGTCCACCTTTTAACTTGTTTGAAGAAAATATATAAAAGTTATTTTTTTAAAAAAGACCATTTTCATATTGTCCACCTTTTAACTTGTTTGAAGAAAATATATAAAAGTTATTTTTTTAAAAAAGACCATTTTCATATTGTCCACCTTTTAACTTGTTTGAAGAAAATATATAAAAGTTATTTTTTTAAAAAAGACCATTTTCATATTGTCCACCTTTTAACTTGTTTGAAGAAAATATATAAAAGTTATTTTTTTAAAAAAGACCATTTTCATATTGTATTCTTATGTGGGGCTGGAGGAGGGGGAAATACATGGAAATAACACATATACATTAAATGTAATAGAATCATTTATGTCAGTAGATTTTAAAAATTCCCTCTTCTATCTTCAACAAATGTAATGAACTGTGTGTTGATGTGTAGGAATAGTGTAAGTAAAATTGTTTAACATTATTCCTTCATGATGAAACTCTTGTCTGGCCCCAAACAAGCTAAGGGTGCCGCTTCTCAGCTCACTAGCAGGAACAGAATTTGAGACTCAGTGGAGCACCTGACCCCAAGATAAAAGCTCTTCTTAGTCCCCAACTTTTCTCCAAGACCTCAGGCCACTTTTAGCATGACAGCAGATGTCCGACAGCTGCAAATGAGCCAGCGTTGCTTGTTTCCATGTGAAATAAGTTTAATACTTAAATAATTTAAGACAAGCGGTTCTCAGTCCTTCTGAGCCCTTTTCTTTCTGCCACTGTCAATATTCACGCATTAATTCTTAACTCTGAGTACCTACTATACATTGTTTGCTGCTCTCAAAGCACCAAGTGGGCAGCTCAAGGGCGCCCCCAGAACACTGCAGCTTGAATGACACATTCCAGGGTCTCGACTTTGCCTGGGACTGTTTTACTCCTTGTTGTTGACCTCCAAGAATTTGAAATGTAGTGATTTACTGCTTAAGTGGAAGAGCATAAATGAGCCCACCCACAAACCCAGAAAGAAATCAAGTTACAGGAGAAGACATAAGATTGTTGAGCTTGATAAAGGTGCATGAGACTTTTGCCCCTAAAAACAGTGGATTTATTTTTAAGCACACACATGCATATACACCACTGACTACATATGTAACTTGGGCAGTCATTTGACTCTCCAAAGTTCCACATCTGTTCCCTAAAAAGTGAGAGAGCTTGAGTTAGATCAATGCTTCCCAACCTTTTTCCATGATCACACCCCTACAGAGCCTTTTTAGACTCTTTTCCCATATCACCCTTCATCATAAAATGTCAATGCCACAGTTAAACTGTACAGCTGAATATGCACTGTATATATATCCACACTTTATACATAGAGTATTTTTTTTTACCTCCCAAGAGAATGCAAGAATTATATCCACAAGAAGGATCTACAAGACTCCTTCTTATTTGAAAACCAGGAGGATAGTGCAGGGTTGTGAAGAATAAGTGCATGTACTTAGGTAACAGATGAGTTTAAGTTCAAATTCTGACTCCACCTCTTCCTTGTCACATGGCCTGCAATATGCTATTTAACTTCACTGATACTAAGTATCCTCACGAGTAAAACAGGTGGAATGATACCTTTCACAGAGGGTTGTCATAAAATCAACTGAGGCAAAGTGGGTAAAACCAGGCACATCCAATCTGGCACACTAAGCAATCAGTAACTGGTACCTTTCCACTTGATTTAAAATAAATCTGTACCTTACATCTGTATCTAAGAAGTTAAACACTGATCACTATATATGCAATAACTATAATCAGTAAGTCAACCTATAATGTACTTTCATTTGTGCCTGTAATGTAGCCCCAATTGCCAGCTTCTATCATGACTTCAAAATTCTATTCAATTGTCAAGACCAAGATTAAATGCCACTTGCTTCAATGAACCTTTCCTCAGTTTCACTAAATGTAGGTAGATCTCCCCACTCTTTCAGCTCCTATGGCATACTCTGTTTACATCACTAGCAAGTCAAACATATTCCACTTTATAATTTATATTGATCTTAAGTACCTGAAGGATAGGAAATTATTTTATTCCTCTTTGCTGCACACACATATACACACACACACACAAACTCAACATAATAGATTTTTCGGTAAATATTTGCTGGACCAACGAATTAATGTTGCAGAGTTGGATCCCAAAGATCAAATGTCACATTAGTGCATTAAAAACAAAAGAAAAAAGGTAGTCTTCAATTAGCATCTGTGTCAACATGATGACCTACAAAAGAAATTAAAATATAAGTAGAAGTTGTTTAACTTTTATTATTATTTATCCCTAAAATTCTAAACATGAATCCCAAATAAAAACTCATCTTCCCATATTGTAGAGGTTGATGTAAAATCTTTCTGATAATAGTCAATTTATGAGACATATAAACTTTCTAAGAGGCTATTCCAGGAAAGGTTAGGATGCCCCCAATACATATCAAACTGGAGTTCCATGAAAAGTGTATAGCATGTCTGTGTAACAGCCAGAAGAGTATTCTGAATCTCTGTCACTGTTACCAATGGTCATTCTTTGTCATGCTCTTGTCTCAGCTGGGGAAATTCATATGTCAAATGTAACAGCAGAAAGCAAAGAGAAGCCGGAAAGAGAGAGTAACTATGTGAAGCATTTGTTTTTTAGACCCTATGATGTTTTAAGCACGTACCTAATGCTTTTTACACATGCTGAATAACCAGGCTAATTAAAAAGCCCATACATCTCTTGTTAAAATCTGTTCAAATTTTTTGGAGCACCTGTTATAACAGAATGCCCACAGACTTGATAGTTTAGAGCCAAGACACCTGCTACCTTATGTCTCACAGTATGTTCAGTTTTATACTGTTAGCAAAAAAATAAACACTTTTTGACATTTAGCAATCTTATACAAGAGATATGAAATTATCAAGAAGGAATGATAGTTTAACCCTTCCTGTGCTGCTCTGGGAAACCACACCCTTTCTTCTCTAAGAGGAAATGGATTTCTAATTTTGTCCCATGAAGTTACTACGGAATCTTTAATAACCTCTAATTATGCAAGGTTTTCTGAAGAGTACAAGTATCTTCTTGGAAGCTTCAAGCAGGGAATTTTCCAGTCTAAAGAAGTTCTCAGTGAGCTAACTTAGATACATGTATTCAGGATGACCAATTTACAAATTAGCTTTTCAGTGAGCCCTTTAACAAAGCACATCACTGTTTTGACTTTGTCAACTGTTTATGAAATTCCAAGACAGGTTTGATACGATTAATCCTGGTGATGTTTTTAACAGACGTTTACTTGAAAATGCATAAATGCATTCACTATGAAGAACTATTATTATAATGTATAACTATAATGTTCTATAGTTAGGAGTTTTCAGAGTCCAGATACATAAGTAGGAATATTTGAATATCTCTTTTAGATCCATTTATATGGTTAATAAGCAAGTCTTTTAAGAATGATGTTAAAATGATTTTCAAGGTATGTACTTTCTAAACAGCTGCCATTTTACCTAGAGTATTTCTGTCCCTTGAGGTCTGAAACCATGCTTCATTTAACTGTATTAGCCCAAAGTTGGACAAATAAGGGAAAAAATATTTCACAAATATTTAAACTTGGTTAAAAGTATTTAATTGTATTGTCACATAGTTTAAAATGTAATTTATGCTAATGACATTTCTATAAGAAAATCTGCCTTTGATCTAGCCATTCCACATCTAGGATTATGTCAACTGTAAAGTCACATATATATAGAAATAATAAAACATAAGAATATACTTTTCAGGATTGTCTATATAGCAAAAGATTTGAAACAACATAAGTATCTATTGATAGAGACCTGAGTAAAGAAATTATAATAGATCAAAATAATAGAATACTATGTTGTTGTTAAGTGAATAAAGAAGCTTTACATATAACGATATGAAACAATCTCCAAGATATACTGTTAAATAAAAAACACAGAGTATAAGAGCAAACAAATAACCAAATACACACACACACACACACACACACACACACACACACAAACACACACACACCCCCTTGAAAATTATAGCGGCCAGGTGCAGTGGCACACATCTGTAATCCCAGCACTTTGGGAGGCTGAGGCAGGCAGATCACTTGAAGTACGGAGTTTGAGACCAGCCTGACCAACACGGTGAAACCCTGTCTCTACTAAAAATATAAAAATTAGCCAGGCATGGTGGGGTGCACCTGTAGTGCCAGCTACTCTGGAGACTGAGGCAGGAGAATTGCTTGAACCCAGGAGGTGGAGGTCGCAGTGAGCTGAGGTTGTGCTGCTTACACGCCAGCCTGGGTGACAGAGTGAGACTCTGTCTCAAAAAAATAATAATAATAATTACAGCAACATGGACTATCTTTGGGAGGAAACACAATAAATTGATAACAGTGGTTGTATCTGAAGGGGAAATTCAAGGATTAGGGGACAGGGATAAAAGAAATACTTGTTTTTCACTAAAAAATCATTTTGTAACTTTAGCTATTTGTATTATGTATACATATTACCTACCCAAAATATTTTAAGATGTGAATTATAATAATGCATTAAATTTGAGAGGAAAGAAAAAATGAGATGTATTATGGGCATAGTTTAATATAACGTAATATTCTAAAAGTACTTCAAAATTTCCAGACTGTTACTTGGTTAACTCTAAATCAGTATTTAACAATATAAATCACAATTTAATGTCTAATTATCATGACTAAAACAGCTTTTGAATGTTGAATGTGTATAGCTGTATTCAAATACAAGCTGTTTTGACTTTTAACCAACACACCAGAACTAGGAGTTATTTTATTGCATAATTAGAAAGCAAACTGGAATATATTTTAAGATGTTTTTTAAAGATAATGGGAAGCATTTTTAAATGTTCAAGAGAAATGATGTTTTAATTCCTGTACATTTATCAGAAGGGAAATTCTGTTTGTGTTGGGTACCATACAATGCATAGTTCAGCATGTACCTTGTCACTTTGTGCTGGAGGCATCCCAAACCTGATATTCCTGGGGCCTGTTTCCTAAAATGGACAAGAATGGATTATGTGACTGCTCCAGGGCTTGCAACTGAGGAAGAACACATCATACACAGCCCTATAGAAATCCCCACCCTGGTGGTCAGGAACTATGCTGGGAAATGATTTGATGCCAATGATTTACCTTCAGACATCCCTTTTCCCTTCCTCAGACGAGATTCTAGTCTTTCAGAAACTTTTCCATCTTAAAGAGCCCTGCATCGGCCAGCTCTCCCAAGCCATCAGATGAACAGACTAAATTATGCTATACATAATGTTTATATGCATTTTAAAAGACAACAAAATTATACCTAGAATTCACATAAGGAGTAAATTCTGACAAAGAAATAACAGGCTTCACTGGGAAAGACTGTGGAGAGTGAACAAGGGAGATTGCAACGAGGCAGACTGAGACCAACAGTCACACCACATCAGCCCGCAGGCCTTCCTGGGCAATGCTGGATTCACTTTAGAAACCCACAGTACTGCTCTGTGCAAGCAGCAATGGCATGCCAGTCATTAGTAATGCTTACCATGTGCTTCTGGTTCTCCCTTTCTGGGTCATGATAGGGTTCTATTTCCTGGCTCCTGGTGGGGCCATGTGACTATCCCAGCCAGTGTTTGGGGAAATGCGTGATGTATACTTCTGAGTCAGAGCATTTACTTACTCTAGGTCAATGTGGGAGTCTGCAGAGCTAGCTTTCCTTGCCATGGAGACCAGCAAGCGTCCATAGCAGGTGCTCTGTTGACAGCCTCCTGGAGGAGGAAATAAACCTACGTGGGCAAGAAATAAACCTTTTTGGGTTTTTTTGTTTTTAATTGCATTTTAGGTTTTGGGGTACATGTGAAGAACATGCAAGATTGTTGCATAGGTATACATGTGGCAGTGTGATTTGCTGCCTTCCTCCCCCTCACCTATATCTGGCATTTCTCCCCATGCCATCTATCCCCCAACTCCCTACTCCCCGCTGTCCCTCCCCTATTTCCCTCCAACAGACCCCAGTGTGTTGTGCTACCCTCCCTGTGTCCATGTGTTCTCATTGTTCAGCACCCGCCTATGAGTGAGAACATGTGGTGTTTGATTTTCCGCTCCTGTGTCAGTTTGCTGAGAATGATGGTTTCCAGGTTCATCCATGTCCCTACAAAGGACACTAACTCATCGTTTTTGATGGCTGCGTAATATTCCATGGCGTATATGTGCCACATTTTCCCTGTCCAGTCTATCATCGATGGGCATTTGGGTTGGTTCCAGGTCTTTGCTATTGTAAAATGTGCTGCAATGAACATTCATGTGCATATGTCCTTATAGTAGAACAATT
This sequence comes from Cebus imitator, assembly GCF_001604975.1. NCBI lineage: Eukaryota > Metazoa > Chordata > Mammalia > Primates > Cebidae > Cebus > Cebus imitator. The sequence goes on from NW_016107325.1 coordinate 5,425,012, forward strand.
TATAATCCTTTGGATATATACCCAGTAATGGGATTGCTGGGTCAAATAGAATTTCTATTTCTAGGCCCTTGAGGAATCGCCACACTGTCTTCCACAATGGTTGAACTAATTTACACTCCCACCAACAGTGTAAAAGTGTTCCTATTTCTCCACATCCTCCCAGCATGTTGTCTCCAGATTTCTTAATGATGGCCATTCTAACTGGCATGAGATAGTATCTCAATGTAGTTTTGATTTGCATTTCTCTAATGCCCAGTGATGATGAGCATTTTTTCATA
>NW_016107325.1:5427419-5428856 GCF_001604975.1 Cebus imitator
TTGATTTTTCGAAGGGTTTTTTGTGTCTCTATCTCCTTCAGTTCTGCTGTGATCTTAGTTATTTACTCTCTTCTGCTAGGTTTTGATTTTTTTTTTATCTTGCTCCTCTAGCTCATAATTTTGATGATAGGGTGTCAATTTTAGATCTCTCCTTTCTTCTCATGTGGGCACTCATTGCTATATATATTCCTCTAGAGACTGCTTTAAATGTGTCCCAGAGATTCTGGTATGTTGTGTCTTTATTCTTGTTGGTTTCGAAGAACATCTTTATTTCCGCCTTCATTTCATTGTTTATCCAGTCAACATTCAAGAGCAAGTTATTTGGTTTCCATGAGGCTGTGCGGTTTTGAGTTAGTTTCTGAATTCTGAGTTCTACCTTGATTGCACTGTGGTCTGAGAGACTATTTGGTATGATTTCCATTCTTTTACATTTTCTGAGGCATGATTTGCTTCCAATTATGTGGTCAATTTTAGAGTAGGTGTGATGTGGTGCTGAGAAGAATGTATATTCTGTGGATTTGGAGTGGAGAGTTCTGTAAATGTCTATTAGGTTTGCTTGTTCCAGGTCTGAGTTCAAGTCCTGGATATCCTTGTTAATTTTCTGTCTCATTGATCTGTCTAATGTTGACAATGGGGTGTTAAAGTCTCCCACTATTGTTGTGTGGGAGTCTAAGTCTCTTTGTAAGTCATTAAGAACTTGCCTTATGTATCTTTGTGCTCGTGTATTGGGTGTGTATATATTTAGGATCATTAGCTCTTCTTGTTGCATTGATCCTTTTACCATTATGTAATGTCCTTCTTTGTCTCTCTTGATCTTTGTTGCTTTAAAGTCTATTTTATCAGAGACCAGAATTGCAACTCCTGCTTTTTTTGCTCTCCTTTTGCTGGGTAAATCTTCCTCCATCCCTTTCCTTTGAGCCTTTGTATATCCTTGCATGTGTGATGGATTTCCTGGATATAGCACACTGATGGGTTTTGGCTTTTTATCCAATTTGCCAGTCTGTGTCTTTTGATTGGGGCATTTAGTCCATTTACATTTAGGGTTAATATTGTTATGTGTGAATTTGATACTGCTATTTTGGTGCTAGCTGGCTGTTTTGCCCATTAGTTGATATAGATTCTTCATTGTGTTGATGCTCTTTATCATTTGGTTTATTTTTGGAGTGGCTGGTATTGGTTGTTCCTTTCTATGTGTAGAGCCTCTTTCAGGAGCTCCTGTAAAGCAGGCCTGGTGGTGATGAAATCTCTGGGTACTTGCTTGTTCACAAAGGATTTTATTTTTCCTTCACTTATGAAGCTTAGTTTGGCTGGATATGTAATTCTGGGTTGAAAGTTCTTTTCTTTAAGGATGTTGAATATTGGCCCCCACTCTCTTCTGGCTTGTAGGGTTTTTGCTGAGAGATCTGCTGTGAGTCTGATGGGCTTCACTTTGTGTGT
>NW_016107325.1:5430091-5508052 GCF_001604975.1 Cebus imitator
GGAGTCAGCCTAGTCACTGTCTGCCTGCAGAGGTTTTGCTTAGCTGCTGTGGGCTCCGCCCAGCTGTCATGGGAACTTCCCTGCAGTCCTGTTTATATGGGTGTAGTTAGAACTGTCTCAGCATTGGTGGCCCGCCTCTCTAATGGCGGACTCTTACTGTAATGGTAGGTTGCCTTGGCAATGGCGGGCTGCCTCAGCAATGGCAGACTACCTCCAAAGTGGTGGAGTGCCTCGGCGATGGCGGACGCCCGTCCCCCACAGAGCTGGACCATCCCGGGTTCAGCTATGCTTGCTGTGAAACTTTCAATCCAAAGACTTTCTGATTGCTGTCCATTTGTGGGGCTGAGACCAGCCGAGCCTGATCACCTGGCTCCCTATCTCAGAGCCTTTTGATTTTTAGTTGAACAGTCAACTCTTTCCCAGGTGTTCCAGTCACCTGTTGAAAAGGCACCGGGGTCTATGTGATTTCCCCTGCGGCAACTCACTGCCCTGGCTTAAACAGCAGCACTGAGATTCGTGGGGCTTTTTGTTTGTTTTTGCCAGAGAATCTCCTGGCCTGGCTCCCTGTTTCAGACCCCTTTTTAGTCAGATGAATGGGTGACTGCACCTTCCTGGGCTTCAATCGCCAGCTAAAAGGGCACCCGGACCAGTGTATTTTGTACAGAGAACTGCCGTGCCTGGGTGCCGCAAAGCAGCCGCGGCAACCGAAACGGCCATGCTGGCCAAAACAGTTGCGCTGGCGACCCGTGGGGCTTCTCCGCCTGGGAATCTCCTGGTCTATGGGCAATAAAAATCCGTCTGGAAATGCGGCGTCCACTTACCCTCTGTACTTTCACTGGGAGTTGCAATCCTGAGCTGTTCCTAAACGGCCATCTTCTAAACCTTTTTGTTTTAAGTCACTAACACTTGGGGGTTATTTGTAATTACAATATGAACCAGCCTCTTCTTACTGATACATATGGGAGATGCAGAATACACAAGTAACTCAGGGTTACAACAGCCTTCAGGGTTACAAAGGTAGTAATGACTACTAGGTTATCACAGCTATAAGTTTGACCTGTTTATTCTTCCTAATTTTATAAAAACGTTTTCCACTTGCTCATTAGGGCCTTTTCCCAAATACAAATTTTGAGTACCTGCCTGAAAGGTAGTAGATTACACAATTTAGAGACTGAGGAAATGAGACACAATGTCTGTCTGTCTGTATCTCTCTCTCTCTCTTTCTCCTTCCCTCCCTCTTACAGTTTGATGAGGAATTATCAGTAAGAAAAAAACCCTGAAAAGTGGATATCTAAACAATTTAGCACAAGATATTTGTATTAAACTGATACATAGAAAACAGTCTATTCATGGGAAAAGTTTAATTCCATGGCACTCTAAAGTCTTCAGTTTGTCACACTGATGCTACAGAGGAAGTCACATAGTAAATTGTTATAGTCAGAAAATCTCAGAAAAATTGAACTTGATTCTTAGAATATCACCATCCCATATTTCAATAGCAATTTGAAAAGTACTTTCTTGAACATCACCTTTCCCAGGCTCGTTGTTTACCTTGCACGTGGCTCCTCTTCATGTGTATATACCTGTACAACAACACTGTACATTTTCTGGGACAAGTTCTCTTACTTCCATACTATTGGAATGAAAACTGAAGTTCAGTGAGTCCAAGTGATTAACTAACCCAAGACCTCATGGGCAGTAAGTAAAAAGGTCAAGATTCAAAATTAAATTTTCTTACGGTTCAGGAAATTCACTCACTGTTCCATGGAAATAGAAACCATGGAAAGAAAAGATCCAGAAAAGCAACAGCCTATGGTTAGGGAAAGCTTCTGGGAAAAAGTGACAACTGTGTATAGGCCTGTCACTGCCTGCCAGATGTCTGCCTTTGTACTAGTCAGTGATTATCTTTGTATCTTCAGTGTGGTGCTTAATGCATTTTGAATCAATGAGCAAATGTACTGAGTAAAGATGTCATTTTTTTTTTTAATTTTACTTTAAGTTCTGGGATACATGTGCAGAACATGCAGATTTGTTACACAGGCATGGTGTATGTGCCATGGTGGCTCACTGCACCTATCAATCTGTCATCTAGGTTTTCAGCCCCATATGCATTAGTTATTTGTCCTAAATGCTCTCCCTCTCCTTTCCCCCTATCCCCCAACAGGCCCCAGTGTGTGTTGTTCCCCTCCCTGTATCCATATGTTCTCATTGTTCAACTCCCACTTATGAGAATGTGGTGTTTGGTTCTCCATTCCTGTGTTAGCTTTTAGCCAAAGATTATGGTTTCCAGCTTCATCATGTCCCTGCAAAAGGACATTATCTCTTTCCTTTTCATGGCTGCATAGTATTCCATGGTGCATATGTACCACCTTTACTTTATCCAGGCCATTATTGATGGGCATTTGGGTTGATTTCATGTCTTTGCTGTTGTAAATAGTGCTGCAACAAACATATGTATGCATGTGTCTTTATAGTAGAATAATTTATACTTTCTTTGCGTATATACCAAGTAGTGGGATTGCTGGATCAAATGGTATTTCTGGTTCTAGATCCTTGAGGAATCAACACACTGTCTTCCACAATGGTTGAACTAATTTATATTCCCATCGACAGTGTAAAAGTATTCCTATTTCTCCACAGCCTTGCCAGCATCTATTATTTCTTGACATTTTAGTAATCACCATTCTGACTCGCATGAGATGGTATCTCATCATGGTTTTGATTCGTATTTCTCTAATGATAGTGATGTTGAGCTTTTTTTCAAATGTTTCTTGGCCTCATAAAGGTCTTCTTTTGAGAAGTGTCTGTTTATATCCTTTGCCCACTTTTTCATGGGATTGTTTCTTCCTTATAAATTTGTTTAAGTTTCTTGAAGATTCTGGATATTAGACCTTCATCAAATGGGTATACTGCAAACATTTTCTTCCATTCTGTAGGTTGTTTGTTCACTCTGATGATGGTTTCTTTCCCTATGCAGAAACTCTCTAGTTTAATTAGTTCCCATTTGTCAATTTTTGTTTTTGACATTTTTGTCATGTAATCTTTGCCCATGCCAATGCCCTGAATGGTCTTGCCTAGGTTTTCTTCTAGGATTTTTATGGTTTTAGATTTTACATTTAAGTCTTTAATCCATCTTGAGTTAGTTTTTGCATAAGAAATAGGAAGGAATTCAGTTTCAGCTTTCTGCTTATGGCAAGCCAGTTTTCCCAGCACCATTTATTAAATAGTGAGTCCTTTCCCCAATGCTTGTTTTTGTCAGGTTTGTTGAAGATTTGCACAAAAGTCAATGTGCAAAAATCACAAGCATTCCTACATACCAACAATAGACAAGTAGGGAGTTAAATCATGAATGAACTCCCATTCACAACTGCTACAAAGAGAATAAAATACCTAAGAATACAACTAACAAGGGATGTGAAGAACCTCTTGAAGGAGAACTACAAACCCCTACTCAAGGAAATAAGAGAGGACACAAACAGATGGAAAAACATTCCATGCTCACGGATACGAAGAATCAATATCACGAAAATGGCCATACTGCCCAAAGTAATTTATAGATTCAATGCTATTCTTATCATACTATCATTGAAATTCTTCATAGAATTAGAAAAACTACTTTTAATTTCATATGGGACCAAAAAAGAGCACATATAGCCAAGACAATCCTAAGTAAAAAGAACAAACCTGGAGGCATCATGCTACCTGACTTCAAACTATACTACAAGGCTACAGTAACTAAAATGGCATGGTACTGGGACCAAAACAGACATACAGACCAATGGAACAGAGCAAAGACTTTAGAAATAACACCACACATCTACAAAATGATATTTTTAGATACAGAGTCATCCTTAATATCTGCAGGAGATTGGTTCTATGCCCACTCCCACCCACTCTGTGGGATACCAAAATCCACAGATGCTCAAGTCCCTTATTTAACAGTGTAGTATTTGCATATAACCTACCTACATCCCTCTGTATACTTTAAATCATCTCCAGATTACTCATAATACCTAATACTATGTAAATGTATTATAAATGTTTATACTGTATTTTTTTTTATTTTTGGTTTTTTTAACATAAATCCAACCCGTGGCGGGTTGGATCCATGGATGTGAAATCAACAGACACAGGGGCTGACTGTATATAAGCTTTCATTCTCAAGAGAATGCACATCAAATTCCTGAACTCACAATCCCAGGTCTTAACCCGAGGCTCACCCCATTTGCAGGACCTAGGGCAACAGTAAAAATGGGAGCCCACATGCCATATGTCCAATTGTTTTAAAAGTAGAAAGCAAGCTATTAGTGGTTAACTAAAAGATATTCTACTCTCCTACCTTGACAAACACATCTTTATAACAATAAAATTTAAAGTATGTGAAACACTATGATTTTTATATATATAGTATTTGAAATTAAGCAAAATATCAAAAAAGAATAAATTTAATTTTGTCATGCATGTCTGTTTATAGGTCAGTAATGTTTTGATGACAAGTAAAATAATGACATATAATTCACAATTTATTATATATTTATTCCATAAAATATTCCTGTCTTGCTTTAATTTCAGTAGCATCACAAATAATGTGGTTATAAATAATCAATATTTTCACATTATTTGTGCTTTATTGATAGTAATGCCAAATTAGACAAAGTTTCTTGAGTCATGGTTTTTAAGTAAATTTTTATTAATTCCTGTTTGAAGAAACTTGGCTCTGCTGAGGCAATAGGGGCAGGAATTGTCAAATTATTAATTCAATAGATTTAGAAATGAATAAGATATACATGTCTTGCTCAAATATTGTAACAGCGATATATTAATTATTACAGAAAATATTACAAAATATTTTTAACTTCATATGTATAGCTATTGTTTATATTGCAACTTTTATTATCTCTTAAAGCAATATTTAGATCTACTCATAAAGAATCAATTTTTACATGCTTCAAACATTTTAAGCTAAAACATACACACACACACACACACACACACACACCCCTGAGTCATATAAACTAACCCTACAGAATTTCTACAGCCTTGTGCAACTGTTTTAATTATTGCACTAATTTATGAGTACCTCTAGAACCACAAATTATAACAAGAAGTGAAGCATGAAAATAGATATTCAGCACTGGGATACTTCATCATAACAAGAATCTATTTCATGCATGTTAATTAAGAGAAAGAATTTAACAAGTTAAGCATTTATATTTTCACTTAACTCAGTGTTCCCACTGCTCCTGGATTCCAAGTAGTGTGTGTCTCCCATATCAATAGGGTTTCAACCCATACACCTTCATGCCATTTGAACGGGTGAGTTTTGTTTTGAGGCTATCAAGCAGATCTGAAGAAGAATTTCTCTGTGGCCTGAATGGTGTTTGTCATGAGATTGAGATTTTAGGGTTACCAAGTGACAGAGGCACCTATGTGTTCTTTAATGAATTCATTATATATGCGATACAAGGGGCCCCCTAAGGTGTGGTACCAGGACAGAGACTCCTTTTTCCTGGGCTAAGAGCTGTACTCCTTGCAGCAAGGCAGAGGAACATTCCAAAAGGAATTAAGTCACATATGTAAATTCTACAGGAGAGATTTTGCCAGCCCTCTTTTCACCTTTCACCGTGTTCATTATTAATTATGCATGGTTGAGAATATGTAAGAAAAACAAAATAGTATTATTTAGCATAAGCTTATCCAACCCGCAGCCTTCATCCCACATACAGCCCAGGATGGCTTTGAATGTGGCCCAACACAAATTCCTACTTTCTTAAAACATTAAGTGATTTGTTGTTGTTGTTGCTATCGTTACTATTAGTGTATTTTTGGTGTGGCCAAAGACAATTCTTCCAATGTGGCCCAGGGAAGCCAAAAGATTGGACACCTCTGATTTAGCACATCTTACATTCTCAAGCATTGATATAAGCACTTTGTGTGCATTAACATATTTCGTCTTGGCGACAGCCAAGGAGATAATCTTATTATTCCATTTTTTTTTTTAAATGAGAAAATTGAGACACACAAAGGTTAAGCAACTTGCCTCAGGTCACAGAGCTGGGAAGCAGTGAAGCTGGTAGGACAGAAATTAGCCAATGATCCTTTTATTCCATGACTTCTTCCTTCTTCAGGTCTTATTTTTAATTTGCTTTTTGATTACTTGAAGATTTTCTCAAAAAAGTGCATATAGAGGAGAGGAAAGCAATGTGTTAAAACTGCTTGGGTTCTAATCCTGATTCTACCACTTACCAACTGGTTATTCTTGGAAGTCATATTCTGTAGAGCAGAGAAAGTCATAGTACCAATCTCATAGTGTTAATGTGAGAAATCATGTTATAATATGCAGCATTCTTAATATTAGATGCCATGTCAATGTTTGCTTTTGTTATTGTTCTGTTATGCATGGTTTATTTTCTAAGCTGCCAAATATGGAGAAAATGGTGACTTCCTTAGAGATCTGTTGTGTGGTAGTGGAGTTAAAATATGAAAGACACTTAGAGCAATGCCAGGTCGGGCGCAGTGGTTCATGCCTTTAATCCCAGCACTCTGGGAGGCTGAGATAATTACCTGAGGTCAGGAGTTTGAGACCAGCCCGGGCAACATGGCAAAACCCCATCTCTACTAAAAATACAAAAATTAGCCGGGCGTGGTGGCAGCAGCATGTAATTCCAGCTACTTGGGAGGCTGAGGCAGGAGAATTGCTTTAACTCAGGAGGCAGAGGTTGCAGTGAGTAAAGATTGTACAGTTGTACCACTATACTCCAGCCTGGGTGACAGAGCTCCATCTCAAAACAAACAAACAAAAAAACTTTGTATATCCATGTGTCAGAGGGGCTCATTCCAACGTTTTACTCTAGCACACTGAGGCATGAGGCACACTTCCTGAAGTAGCAGGAGCTATTGGGATACTTGGAGGGTGTTTAAGCTGTGAGCAGAAGGAACAAATAAGGGGAGAAAGTAAAAAGGGTGTTAAACCTGAGAGAGAACGAAAGAACAGTGAAAAGTGTGAGATCTTAAAAGAACCATGAGAAATGAAATTCAAAGGATTATTAAGGAATCAACCTCAGGAACAAAAAGGAGCACATATTCATGTGTAATATGAGGTAACAAAGAATGACTAGTGAGAATGAAGATGTTTACAGATTAGTTGGCAGAATTGGGGGAAATTTCTCTCTGGTGACCTCAATTTTCCCTATAAAACAGGAAGTGAAGTCACCTCCTGGGTGAAGTCATCTGCTGGACATAGTGAGATCAACATTTTGAAAAAGAGAGCAGAGGAAGTTTGAAATAGTAGCTGTAGAGAAGGGAAGAGATGACAAGACAGCCTTGAAGACCTAAATGACTTTACTCTGGCTCAGACACATAATGTGGCTGTGTGGTTTCCTTCAACGCTGCTCAGAAATACTGTATGAGTTCAGGGAAAACAGCTGGGTTGGGGTTTTGCAAGGCTGTCCCTATGGAAGGAAACAGAGGTTTAAAGATATTCACAAAACAGAGAATGAAGTGATAAACCACAATGTCTAGACTCAGTTGAGAAGGAAGATGACGGGGGAGTTGGGAGCAAGAGGTAGGGTTTATTTGGGAACATGGGTGACATCAAAGAAAGGATTGTGTGGAAATATCAAATGTAAAGGTCACAAGGCAGTGTAACTATGGTCAGAGATTTGCCAACAGTACAAATTTGAATGTAGTATTTCAGAAGGTTGCAGTTCTAGATCATGATGGCATCAGGGTACTGCCCCGGGAGGAGGGGCTGAAGAGAGACAAAGTGAAGGTCCCTGAAAATGAGAAAATAAAGAAACTGAGAGGCCAGCAATTGGATGGCATATTAGTTTGCTAGGGCTTCCAAAGTGCCACAGACTGGGTGGCTTAAACAACAGAAATTCATTTTCCCACAGTTCTGGAGGCTGAAACGCTGAGATCAAGGCATGAGCGGGGTTTGTTTCTTTGGAGGCCTGTCCTGGCTTGTGGGTAACCATATTCTCTCTGTGCCTTCAAGTGTTCTTTCTTCTGTGTGTGTCTGTGAACTAATCTCCTCTTACAAGGACATGGGTCATATTAAATTGGGGCCAAATCCCAAAGACCTTATTTAACCCTAATTACCTCTTTAAAGACCCTATCTCCAAATGCAGTCACTTTCTGGGGCACTAGAACTTAGGACTTCAACATATTAATGGGGACGGAGCGGGAAACACAATTTAGCCCACAACAGAATGGTCATCCAGGAAGAGACAGAGGATACCCAAAATGGTAGTAAAATGGTTAGAGATGATGAGGGGAAATGAAGTACCAAACTCTTCAGTGTTTGAGGGGACTAATTAGCTTGTTGCTCTTTCCTAGAGTTTGTGTCTTTTTGTATATTATTTAGGATTCCAAGCCATTTTCTTTGTGCAGTATTTTTTTCATAGACCTATAACCCATGTCACTTTCTTTTTGTTGTCGTGTTAGTTTTTGTCTTTTATCAAAGACAGGGATTGTGGCTTGTACAACCCTATCCATTCAGCTTGGTGCGAGCCCCTCATTGACTATGTATCTGGAAATCTGGCTAAAATGAAGAGTCCCTGGACAGACATTTATTGTGTGTGACAGTGTAAGACTGACAGAGAATCCACTCTTACTCCATGGCTAGATACTCTGACACACTGAACATAGAGAGAGCCTAAAACAAAGCTGCAATCTACAGTGCTCACACATACTCCTAGAACTCTTAGAACGTCCCCATTTTCTACCCCTCTGTGTCATAATGAAAATGTCTACCATTTATTGAACAAAGCATTTTATGAGGTACTATGCTTTGTGATGTACATTTACTATCTCATTTAATACTAACAACAACCCTAGATGAGGAAATTGAGTAAAGGGAGGTTAAATAAACCACTCAGAGTCACCTAGCTAGTAAAGTGGCAAGCCTGTCTGACTCTTAAGTACTGTATTCAACTACAGTGCTTTATTTGTGGGGACCAAATCTCCCAGATGCAATCTCATACCATCAATCCCATTCCCTTCCAGGGAGTTTATGAATTGGTGTGGAAAGTGGAAGTGAAGAACAGTATACCTCAAGAAGTATTTCTTATGCCATCCATTTTTTCCTCGATTGTTCTAAACCCTGGACCAATCAGCGGGGCTCAGTAGAGAAATGCTTGGCTCTTTACCTTCTTTCAGCTTAGCTGTCTGGTTATATTTCAGGAGGCAATGATTAGTTAAGCTAAAAATTGTTTTTCTCAATCTGCTTTTATTTCCTTGTGGAAATGGATAAAAATTTTTATAAGTTTTAGCAATAGATTATCTGTCAGTTTTAGTTTTAGCATGAGGTAACGTAAGATTTTGCCTTTTATCAATATTTCATATACATTTTAGTGGGCAAGTGGGGAGAAGTTGAATCAGTGGCTGCCAACTGCATGCCATTTTATTACAGGATTTTCACCTTTTGTGTATTTTATACCTCTCTCTTTTTCTCATGATGGTACTTTCTATCATCTCAGAAAACTGTTTAGTGTTTTGACAATTTAGTGTTTGAAGTTGCTGAGGTAATGTGGGGAAGGACGTTAATGTTAAGTCATGATGAGACTCCACCTACTCATTTATCAAGTAGGATTTTCCTCTTTTTCCACTTTGGGCTTTGGCAGTTGAGACTAGAAGTATTAAGGCAGAATACAGAGGATAATTTATTGCTATGAAAATTTTCCAGTGTAACACCTACTCTGTTCAACTTGGGTTTAGATTAATAATCAAACTCATGAGACACAAAAGACTTCATTTAACTCCAAATTTACTTTGATTTTAGAAATAATCAAAAAGTAACAGCACAATATGTAAATTAACAGTATAGTAGAGGTCTCACAACTCCTAGGCAAAGCTCCCAATGTCCAAATCCCACACACTTGAGACATGTATGGTCATAATGACTGATGAAGCTGAGTAGATGCAGAATCTCTCAGATCAAGGAAGCCATATGTTTGCTTTTTACTGCTGTTATACCACAAACTGGGTAATTTAAAAAGCAGCTTATTTGATTTATGGGTCTATAGACCAATAAGTCCAAGATTGAAGGGCCATGTCTGGTGAAGGCCTTCTTGCTGCATTATAACATAGCAGAAAGCATCACATGGTAAGAAGGGTGGCAGTACTCAAGACGGAGAAAAAGGAGGGCAAACTCTCGCAACCACAAACCTATTCCTGAAATAAGGTTGTAATCCATTCAGGAGGGCAGAGCTCCATGACCTAATCATCTTTTTTTTTTGAGACACAGTCTCACTCTGTCACCCAGGCTGGAGTGCAGCGGTGCCATCTCGGCTCACTGTAATCTCCACCTCCCAAGTTCAAGCAATTCTTGTGCCTCAGCCTCCCGAGTAACTGGGATTACAGGCACATGCCACCACTCCCAGGTAATTTTTTTGTATTTTTAGTAGAGATGGGGTTTCACCATGCTGGCTAGGCTAGTCTCATACTCCTGACCTGGAACTCCTGATCTGCCTGACTTAGCCTCCCAAAGTGCTGAGATTACAGGCGTGAGCCACCGCACCTGGCCCTAATCATCTCTTAACATTATCACAATGACAACTGAATATCAATGTTAGTCTTAGAGGGGAAACTCAAACCATAGCACCATCAGTCTGGCATACCTTCCCCTGTCATGCCTAGCTAGGTGTGCAGCTGCATCTCATCAATACTACTTACTAACTACTTGACAAACAATGTTAACAATAAGGCACAGGTACTAGACTTCATAGACAGAACCTGCATTTGTTTTAAATCTGGCATAGGGAAAACTGTTTTTTCCAATGAAAAATATATCTTTATTTATGATACTTTAACATATAGGGAACTGGATTTTTAATTTTCCTTTAATCTCTGGAATACATGTGCAGAATGTACGGGTTTGTTACATAGGTATACATGTGCCGTGGTGGTTTGGTATACCCATCAACCTGTCATCTAGGTTTTAAGTCCCACATGCATTAGGTATTTGTCCTAATGCTCTCACTTCCCTTGCACCCCAGCCCCCAATACCTCCCAACAGACCCCAGTGTGTGATGTTCCCCTCCCTGTGTCCATGTGTTCTCATTGTTCAACTCCCACTTATGAATGAGAACATGTGGTATTTGGTTTTCTGTTCCTGTCTTGGTTTGCTGAGAATGACTTCTAGCTTCATCCATTCTCTGCAAAGGACATGAACTCGTCCTTTTTTTAAGGCTACATAGTATTCCATGGAGTACATGTGCCACCTTTTCTTTATCTGGTCTATCATTGATGGGCATTTGGGTTGGTTCCAAGTCTTTGCTATTGTGAATAGCATTGCAATAAACATATGTGTACACGTGTCTTTGTAGCAGAACAATTTATAATCATTTGAGTATATACCAAGTAATGGGATTGCTGGGTCAAATGGTATTTCTGGTTCTAGATCATTGAGGAATCGCCACACTGTCTTCCACAATGGTTGAACTAATTTACACTCCCACCAACAGTGTAAAAGTGTTGCTATTTCTCCACATCTTCCCCAGCATCTGTTGTTTCCTGACTTTTCAATGATTGCCATTCTACATGGCGTGAGAAGGTATCTCATTGTGGTTTTGATTTGCATTTCTCTAACTGCCAGTGATGATGAGCTTTTTTTATGTTTGTTGGCTGCAACAAACATTAAAAAAAAGTTGAAAAATGTCTGTTTATATCCTTTACCCACGTTTTGATGGGGTTGTTTTTCTTGTAAATTTGTTTAAGTTCCTTGCAGATTCTGGATATTAGCCCTTTGCCAGATGAATAGGTTGCAAAAATTTTCTCTCATTCTGTAGGTTGGCATAGGGAAACCTTTAACAGTTCCTTGAGTTGTGTTGCAAGTAGCATAAGACCAAGGGTCAAATCCTCAGGCATCCTGAGGCAAAAGAAGCAGATGTTAACCCTTTCTCTCAGCCTGCAAAGCCAACTATTAAAAAAAATGAACTATAAAAATGAGTAAGTTCATTTAATTTACAAGGAGCACTTTTAATTTTTCAAAAGACAGGTGCTTCTTTTTTAAAAACAGGGGGAAGAGAGAATTTCAATTACTGAAGTCTCATTTTCTTTTCTGTAAAAACAAATGAATATTTCTCTCTAACTCAAAACACTGTTTCATTTTACCTAGTGTTCTACCCAATGAACTTCCAGAAATGTAATAATTTGAATAATGTTTGGGGGATATAATTGATCAGGGAAATCTATCAAAAATCAGATACATACATTCACTGATAACTCATTTCTGCTATTTCATTGATACTATACAAAAGAAGTTATTGCCCATATATAGATTTTTTTATTTTCGTATGCATGTAATGTGGGCATGTGCAATGTATATTATGTTGTTTAATCTATTAAGTATTAATAGCGTTATTTCATATCCTCTTAGCCCCAACAATCTGTTATAGTTATTTAGCCTGAAAAAATATATAATAATTAAAATGTATGCATGTATATAAATAAATAAATCTGTAATCTAAATTTTTTTAAAAAATTATTTGGGAAAACTTTGTTGTGCCTTTAAAATCCTTAGTATTTTGACACATTTCATTGCTAAAATAAAACTGTTTTAATTTAAGCTAAGAAAACTAATTGGTATCAGATACTAAAAGTTCTTGTAAGTTGCTGAAAGTGTCAGTTCTGGGAATAGCATTTTTACATTTTTCATATTGATTTGCCTTTGAGACAAACTGCAACAAGAAAGCAGGTGATAAGCCTTTGTTAATGCCTCTGAGAGAAAATGCTGTAGCTACAGACTACTGTTGATAAACAGATTTTGAATTAATTAGCTTCACATAATTACGTGAGCCATCAAGTCTCTAAAACCAAATATACTGGGTCTCATATTGCTTTATATATAAAGAAGAAATTGAAAAATTTTGTTTTAAAATTTACCTCTTCCAGTGTATAATTTTTTACCAGTTTAATTTTTTTAAGCAATGATTGAAATGTTTAAATGGCATATGTTCAAGGCATATTATTAAATATTTATTTTTAGATTTATAAAGTAAGATAAGAGATTTGCTTTTTATAAATTGTTACCATTAGTGACAGAACTGGGACTCGAAGCATACGACTATTCCTGCCTCATACTTCATGAATGTCATATTTTGTGGCCAGAAAATGCCAAAGTGAACATCTTCAAAAAAAAAAATAGCTGATGCTAAAAGGGCAGGCTTTCAACAATGTACTTTTCAGAGTTTGGCCCATTTACAATAGCAACAAAAAAAAATTTAAAGAAAAAAAAAATTAAAAAGGAATTGGGAAAAACTACAAATATTTTTGAGAGACATAAAAGAAGCCTTAATAAGTGAAGCAATATACAAGTAAATGACAAAAGAATATTCAATATTACAGAATTGTGAATTATTACCAAGTCAATATATATGTTTAATACAACTGAATCAAAAGCTCAATTAGTTTTTTTGGAGTTTGGGGCAATTTTTAAAGAAATTATCTAGAGAAAAAACATGAGGATAAGAAAGTTATTGAAAAGAAAAAAATTTATGTGGAACAACTTGCTCTATTAGATATTGGCATATTATAAAGCTATTATAATTTTCAAAAAGTGATACTAATGGAAGAACAGGCAGAAAGATCAATGAAACACAATAGAGGGACCAAAGTCAAACCAGTGTAAATTAAAATTTACCGTAAGGATATAATCCAAGTTTTGTTCTCAGAAATATTCATCTTAATATTGCCTTATGATAAAAGTGTTAAGAAACCCCTAAAAGAGCCAACTAAGATGAGTGGTTAAAAAATGATGACACATCTATGTAGGGGATGGGGTATTATATAACCATTTAAAAGCACAGTTTGGAAAAATAATTGCATGGAAATACATTTATGAAAAATACTAAGTGAAAAATACATGAGTCAAAGCTATGCATATACTTACATATTTTTGTATTGTGTATCTTTATATTTTTATTTTCAAAAGATTGAAAGGAAATATATCAAAGTTTTAAAATTAGTTATGTATAATAAAACTATGCATTACTTTTACATTTGTTTGTATTTTCTAATTTTCCTGTAATTGTTGGCATCTATGTCTACCCATATCTCAATAAGTGAAAGAGATACATTAAAAAATGTATCTCAATAAGTGAAAGAGATACATTAAAAAATGTTTGAACCTGGTTTATTTTGTAGTTAATTTATAGGTTATCTAACTTTGTTGATATTGACTTCAGCAACTTAAATTGCAGTCAGGTTTCTCTGTTGCTTTAAATTCCAAAATATCAAATATGTTTTCATTTGAGTACTGTACATGCCACCAAACAACCCAAAAAGAACATATAAATAGGTTATATGTGAATGTAAGGCAAGAATATCTTGCTGTTCCAGGTCTGTTGTGCAATTATGTGAAGCCTAGTGTTATACTTTCTTATACCAGAAGAATAATTATCAGTAGAACAAGGCCTATTTCTAATATATCTTTTTATCATTTTTTACATATTTGGCTACAATTAACAGAGATCCCAACTCAAATTTACTTCAACAATGAGAAAATTGATTATCCTACATAAGAAGTCTGGAGGTTGACGGGCTCCAAGAGGTATAATCATGGTTATACCAAAAGGGGTCCATGTCCTTTCCACCTCTCCAGTCAGTCATTATTCATGTGTTGGCTTTATTCCCAGGTTGGGAGTAAAGCAGCCGTTTCTGTACCAATCCTCCATGTTGTTAACGATATGGAAAGAGGAAGGATTCTTTTTAAGATAGTAACACATTGTGATAGATGCTAATAATGTCAGAGTGGATAGAACTAAAACTCTCTTCTCCAGAAGCTGACAGTTTTAAGAGAGAAGGTATACAAGTAAATAGGCAATTACAACACAGAATGTTATATCCTGGTGCCAGGGATGTTCCTTGAATGGGGCACTTAATTGGCCTTGATTCCCAAAGGAGGCAACATACAAGTGGAGCCCAGAAAGATGAGAAGTCAGTCCTGTGGCAATTGAGAGGGTAGCATATCTGGAGAACTAGAAAGCTTTGAGGCTGGAGGTGAAAACAGAATAGAGATCATACAGGGCCCTGAAGGCCAGGCCAAGGAGCTCATATTGTCTTGAAGGCAATGGAACTCCAATAAAGGTTTATAAACAATGAAGTATCATAATCTGATTTCCTTTTTAGAGCATTCCCTCCATCTGTGAAGTGGAAAATGTATTGGAGGGGGTCAAGCTTAGATTTAGAGAGAGGACTTAGATGCTTTCACAGTAATCCAGGCTAGAAATAAACAAATTAGAAGATGATTCAAGTTCATGACTTAGGAACTAAATGGATACTGGTACTATACACAGAGTTTAGTTTGGGACATTGTGAGTTTGAATTGCTTATGGGACATCTAGGTGAAAATACGCAGTAAATAGAACGGTTTGACCAGGCTTCGTATAACCATTATTAAATTGCTACTAAATATGCTCATGAAAATCTCAGCAAATACAGTTGTCAGATTATCCAAGCTTTGACATGATTTGAGTGATACTATGAGAAAAGTCATAGCAAATGTTTTACATGCTGACAATTTAAACTAATAGATATTTTTAGATGTTGTGTAAGAAAAGAGCTCTGGGCTAAAAATGCTGCTGACATTTAAAGGCTCTCCATAAACTTCAGAAATGTGTAGCCCTAGACACGAAGCCTAGTAGTTTAGAAGTAATGCTTAGCATCTAACCCATGCTTTTTCAACTTCGCTTTCTGTCGTGAATTGCCATTTATTATAATCATCTTTCAATATCTTTAAATAGGCTTCAAGAACATATTTTTAATGGTTGAATTATATTCTGTCTTATTGTATAATGGAAATGGTATTTTACCAAGCAATCTTCCTTTCTGTGACAATTCAGGCAATTTCTAATTTTTTATAATATAAATAATTGCTGATTGAACATCACTGAACATAAATACTATTCAAACATGTTTTAACATTTTCATTGTTCCCAATCAGCTTTCTTAAACTGTGGGATTGACTAAGAGGTTCTTTCTCTTATTTTGAAACTGCAACCATATCAGAGGAAAGAACCTTGGATTTGGTACTAGAGAACCAGGATTGAGTCTTAACTTTTTTTTTTTTTTTTTTTTTTTTTTAACAAACTCACAGTATTGATCATGGCCAACTTAACTTCCCTGGCCCTTGGTTTTCTCTGTCCAAATAACAAGGCTTTACTAAAGATCTCTATAGTCCCATTTGCTATGAAGAACAGCAACAACAAACATTTTCCAAAAAGTCTAATGATCTCAGTAAATAAGGTTGTAAAATCTGATCTAAGAATATATCGTAGTGGTCTTTTTAAAGCTTTCTTTCTTCCACAGGTTAACATCCTTCCCATGCATGAGAAGATCCTGAGGTTTAGACAGGGTGGACTCTAGAGGTAGTGGGGTGGTAAGCTACCTAGGTGATCAGGTATAAATCAACTCCTAATTCTCTACCTCCACCTCATTTATTCTAACATTACAACTTTACTGCTTACATCTTGATTTGCTAATAATTCCAGAAGAAAAATCGTAACCACAGCCTTCAAGAAGCTAGTCCTCTAGTTGGAGTAGGAATCCTGGGTCCACATAAACTACTCGGAATATAAAAAGGCAAGAACCCTTTGGAAATTGTCACAAGACAAGGTCTATCAAGATGCAATAGAATTAAATGGTACAACCATAAGTCACTCAACTTCATTTATTCCCCCTTTCCTTCACCATCACTCAGGGGAAATCAAAAGTGGGTTTTAGCCATTTTTCTTCTTGCCAGATTTTCAAAGCCTTTCATTAATCCCCATTTAAATCATAAGAGGCAATATATCTGTTGAGCAAAATATCTCAGCTATGTTTGATTGACAAATTTTGTATAAGACATCTTTTTCATCTAGAAAAAGAAAAGCAAATATTAATAACATACACACAAATGATTCAATGAAGTTCCAAATTATCTTAGCGATAATGTGGCACCATAGATATCTTTGACTCCTAAGAACCTTTGCTTTGCCCACTATTTACTTATCATGAGCCCGCAGATTTGCAATCACCAAGTATCTTGTGAGTCTCATGACAGAACACAGCAGGGCAGCAAAGATTTGAGGTGAAGGGCAGGCAAGCATCATCATGCTGAGGTTAGCCAGGGTAGGTCCCAGAGGAACCTGGCCCTGGGATATTACTACATCTCATCTCAAATGTACACTACTCAACTCTTAAACCTTGAAAGGTTGTTGAAATATTTGAAATACTTGTGCAAGGTTAAAACTAAATATTTTTACTTTCTTAGAGAAGGTGAATTGCAACATATTTACCCAGACTCAATTTAGGTCATAGGCAGGGGTTCTCAGCCTTGGCCATCCATTAGAATCACCTGGAGAGCTTTTAAAACTCCCAAAGCCTACGCAGCATTCCTAACCAATTAAATCAGTATTTCTAAGAGTAAGAACCAGGCATCAGTATTTTTTAAGGCTCCTCAGGAGATTTCAATATATAGCCAAGGCTGAGATTCACTGATAAAAGATTTAACTCAGGTAATAGACCTTTCGGCTTTTTGTGTTTATTTGACCAACACAGAGCCAGAACTTATAGGAACCATTGATGAAATGACTCCCCCCAGAGACACCTAACTCTTTCGGCTCTTACCTTCTTCCTAGGCTATCAGGTCTGGTGTTTGAGATATCCCAACCTGAATCTACAACTCCCTCCTTCAGAGTCCTGAGGCTATCCCAAGGGTTCTGATGCACCTCGTAACAACTCTTATTTTTTCTCAGCCTACGGTCAAACCACTTAGCTCAGAATTTTCAGAGGCCCCAAAATTCTCACTTCCCCCGAGACTGAAGTCAGCTAAGGTTGATGCACGTAAATTGATGTGAATCTTCTGAGTACTTCTGGTTTTACAAAGCCTTTAGGAAAGTCCAAGGCATAGCAGCATCAAGGCATGGCTATCAGGTGGGAGGAATGAGGAAGAATCTCTAAAACCTCCTCAGTTTTTAACTCCTCCCCTTCCACTATTCTTTAATATATACAATTAACATTTTCCGTTTTATATATCTTATATAAGGTGCCACAAAAGCACAGTTTCAAAGTGCTAAAATGATGTCCTGGGCAAAAAGGCAAGCACGCACTCTAACCTTGCCACTTAAGTCACCTACACCATTGCCCTTGGGTATAGATAGGTGTCACAATTGAAAAATAGCAGATTTGAATTGTCCTGTTAGGATTTTTTTCATGACCAATTTATAAACATTCAGTATGATTTTGGCACAACTTGCCTCCCAAATTCAAAGCCAGAATTTTTTAAATGTTGTGGGTTGTTTTTAAGTTAGAATGCCTACAGCTACACCTACATATTTAGGAAGTAGATAAATGTTACTTGTGTGCTGCAATTGTGATGAGCATATTGAATATGATTGTCAAGCAAAATTTCCGTGTGCAATTCCAGACAACAGACTCCAAAGTATGACCATATATCATCACCCCTTTCCTACTGCATTATGACAAAACAGGTAGTTGAAAATCATGTTTTATTTCTGTCTACCTCAGACAGTAGGAATCTTAGTAAAAAAAAATCTTTCGTGTAAAGAACAACTTCAGTTTTCTAAAAGAGTCACTGAACCCAGATTGGTAGTATTTCTGTTTGGTCTTTCATTTTCTAGCCTTGTTTACAGACTAAAGTTGCTGCAATTGGGTCTCCTCATTTCATCCCTTAGTTCTGTGCATTGTACGTACTCTGAATCATCTAGCAATATGAGACCACATTGGTCCAGTTCCTCACAATTTACCGCTTATGCCTGTGTGCTGAATTTTATTATCTTAGGGACTGCATGAGCTTGCATGATTATGACTTGATAAAATTACAGCTCAGTTCAGATCTCAACAACTTGGAAAGAGGTTTGCAGGGTTTGTTTACAAGTGAGGATGCCATATGCTCCTCTTAGAAAAAATATGCTAATTACCAAGGAAGAAATGAGGTAAGAACACATGGAATTGCTGCAGACCTACTAAGTAAACAAGCAAGGTACTTTCTGTGCAATGGAAATAAATGTGATGAGTCCATCCCCTGGTGTTTTTATGTTCAGCTGACTCTACACAGAAAAGGTTGAAGAGCAAGAAAAGGCATTTTCCTAGAGTTATACATTATATGTGTAGATTGACATATTTCGTATTCGAAGTTCAAACTGCCCCAAAGCCTTGTGTGAGTTCTTGTTTATACATAAGTTTATAAAGCAAAATATTAAATGTTTAAAGCTATATACAATAACAACCTGAACTGAGTAATTACAACTACCCAAAGTAAAGTAGGCTTTGCCTGCTTTACTTTATGCTTCTTGAACTTGCTGCTCTTCTCCAGGTTTCATCTTCACACCAGCACTTGTTGCTGGGGGGAAATGTTCAGTCAATCATTTGTCTTCAAAATGACTGCGGGTGTTTGAATTAAGCTCTTCAGGGTTTCTTTCCCCCGCACCCCAGGTGGCTTGTGATTATAGATAAAGCTTTGTTTAAGGAAAGAGAAAAAAATTAAAAAGAAACCATACAGTTTTTTCACCCAACAACACATTGCCAGGAAATGCTGGCGCAGTGAGTGGTGCCTCAAAGCAGAGCTTGCATACCAAGACACCTTCCTCCATGCCGTGCACACTACCCAGGGCTCCCCTCTCTTCAAACACAGGCATCCACATGGAACTTCCTCAAGAAGAAAACTCAGGCAATATGTCTAATTACCCACTAATAGCTTGATATTCCCACAAGTTAGGATCTGTACTGGCAATCTATAACAAGGGCCAGCCACAGCAACATTGTAAAGTAGGCAAACAGGCAAGTCAATTTTGCCTGTTTTCTTGACAGAACTAAAATTAGGAAGAGTTAGGCTAGGCTTTAACAAAGGGCCCTTTTATGAGGCCAAAACATCTAGGTGTTAACTCCACTTCTAGTCACTTTAGCCCAACATTACAAGAACTCCAAAAAGGCAAACACTTGACATTTAGCCATGGAGTCTCCCAGGAGACATAGAGCTCTCCCAATCACCTTAGATCTCCATAATTTATCTACCAAGGACTCAGGAATGTGTACAACTTTGGAACCACATAGTTCAAATCCTATTTGTTATACAGCACACGTAAGTCCCAGCCTCAGTTTTTTTGTTTTTAAAATGGAGATGATCATTTTCCAATAGCAGCATAATTATTTGAGGGATATTTTCTTATCATTTATTTACCTCTGCTCAGAGGGAGGATATAACATCCACTATACTCTCTCCCTCCAAGGTGGTGAGGGTTGGAAACAACAAATATTGTGATTATGTTGGCAAATCCAACATGAGCATATGGGGTCTCCAGCACTGAAAATTTCAGTAGGCTCAGTGACACCATTAAAAAAAAAAACATGGAAGTAGGTAACTGTGGCAGAACAAGACTCATTCTGATATGAGAATAGACTGAAGCTTTAAGGACTGCCATAAAGCCATCCCTTAATGCTATCTGAAATAGGGCAGAGAATCCACAGTTCTGGGCTACTTTGACCTTGGGGTCTTTACTCTGCCCAGACTGTGACACCCCCAAGCTTCTGGCACACTTCTATTTACTGGTTAGATAGTAAAACAAAGCAAAAATGATCTTGAACAAGTTCAACTTATCATTCGTGACACGCCTCAAATCTGCCTGGATTTTGTGGTCAGATTGAGAAGAAATTATGCATTACTTTTGAGGTATTAGGTATTCAAACTGAAAAAAGAAATGTGGAACCAAGGAGTCACTCTCCATGAAATTCTCCATCCTCGTGACTAAGACAGTGACTCTATAATTGTCCCTTTTACATATGAAAAATGTGGCAGAAATGGAGAGGTCCAAAAGAGGCTGGATATTCACTAGACTGTAAGTTGTGATCGCTTGTGCTATTTACCACTGTATTTCCTGTGCATACCACAGTGCCTGGCACATAGTAGATGTTCGGTAAGTATTGTTGAATGAAATAATTAATGATTACATGAACAAACTGTCATAGTGTCTTAGTCTGTTCAGGATAACCGTATTTTGTTATGGTAACAAAATACCATAAACTGGGTGGCTTATAAACAACAAACATTTATTCCTCCCAGTTCTTGAGGATGGAAAGTCTAAGATTAAGGCACCAACAGGTTCAGTGTCTGGTGAGGGCTGTCCCTCAAAGATGGCACCCTCTTGATTCATCCTCACATGGAGGAAGAGCAAGGCAGCTCTCTGTGGCCCCTTTTATAAGGCCACTAATACAATTACAAGGGCTGCTCCCTTAGGATTTGATCACTTCCCAAAGGCCCTGCTTCTTAATATTGTTACCTGGGGATTAGGTTTCAGTATATGAATTCTGCAGGGACACAAACGTTCAGACCATAGCACATGAGTTTCTTTCTTCTGATCTGGGGGAAGTGTTGGTGAAGGGGCATACTAGTAGCACTGAAACAAGAGTCTAAGAAAAGGATGCTGGACATCCCTGGTTCCACATTTCTTTTTCCAGTTTGAATACCTAATGCCTCAAAAATGATGTATAGTTTTTTGTCAAGTAAAATATATTTCTACATTATAGCCCAGCAATTCCACGCATAGGTATCTGCCCAAGGGAAATGAAAATACATGTCCACAAAAAGCCTTCTGCAGAAATGTCCATAGCTATTTTTGTGCAATAATGTTCATAGCAATTTTATTAAAGCCAAGGTTTGTGTAACATTTGCCAATTTCCATGATACAAATAATCCCATCATGGTCGATTTCGAACTGCTAATATGATGTCACTGAATGTAGAGTTGGAAAGAGATATGTGCCATCCGCTGGTGTGAACAATTGCAAATGGACTCTAGCTGGATGGGGCTCAAAATTATTATGTTGAGCAAAAGAAGCCAGAGTACACCTTGTATTGTTTTATTTGTATAAAATTTAAGACATGATATTGCACATAACAGAAGTATGTTAGTATTCCCTTGTATGAATATACCACCATATGTTTACCTAGTCACCTGCTGATGAACATTTGGCTTGACTCCAGTTTTCAACTATTTTAAGTGAAATTACTATGAAAAAAATTTTTTAGAATTGGAGCAAGTAGCACATCTGTGTGATGGAGGCAGTAATGGTTTCCCCATGCTATAGATTTCATATGTGAAATTGAAGCCTTCAACAGAAGCCTTAACTAATGTTGTCAGGAGCTACCACAATGAACCAAGGCTGCCTCCTTCTTACTGAGTTGTTTTACTTAGGTTTTCTCATTGTGGTGAAACAGAAGTTTTAAGCCAAATGCGTCTGTTCTGCCTTTATTTTTCAACACAGATAGTGCTAAACAATTTTACAATGATAAAACCTCACAAGTCCCAGGCCTCTGTGGAAGATGAGATTCTTTGCTGTCTGTGATCTTCTGGACTGACATTCTTGGTTTGCTTTTCCTAATCAAGGAAGCATTTGCTCTCAAGATATAGCAAGCTTTATGGTAGCAAGTAGGCAATTGCTTCAAATGGAGAAAGATTCTGTCCCCTTTAGTCACCTCCTCTGAAGCAGAAAACAGGAGACTGCCAACGTCTTAAGTTATTTAAGCCAAGATGCCTGGGTGTGGTGGTGCACATCTGTAGTCCTAGCCACTGGGGAGATAAGTTAGGAGGATCGTTTGAGCCCAGGAGTTCTAGAGTACAGTGAGCTATGATTATACCATTGCATTCCAGCTGGGAAACAGAGTGACTCCTCCATCTCTAAAATATAATAACAACACCAAGATGCATGGTAATATCCAATCTCAAATTTCTGGACTTATTCAATGCACTAAAAATTCAACTTTATTCTCTAACAGAATCATTAGAGAGGTAACAAGCATAATTTCTTGATAATGAGGGACTTTTCATGATCCTATGCAAGCATTCCATGATTCCTTCCATTGCAGCCATATGTGTAATTTGTCTTTGGGAAAGAGACTTGCAAATACAACCCTGGCACCTCACAGTTGTGATCACAGTTTATTGACCCCAAGATATGTCAACAGTCTTTAAAATGTACATGCCCTATGACCCATTAATTCTACTTTCAGTATTTTATCCAAAGTACAAAATTAGTAAGTCAAAGTAATATGTACATACATTTATAAATTCTAATAAAAATTGAAAACAACTAAAATATCCAATAAAAATCGTTTATCCATATGATAATTATAAAACTGTTAAATATTATGTTTTCAAAAACAGTTAATGATATAGGAATATATGCCAAAATAAATGTATGGTATTTATTTAAATATTTACAGAGTATTTATAAATGTATAGAATATATATTTAAAATATCAACATAGAAATTCAAGTGTCCCCTAGGTCTCATTGGCTTGTTTGTAAGGAAGGCCACTAAATTCAAGGGATCATTGTAACATTAGCTGTTAACTACAAGGTTACAAACTCAGGCTTCCTTCTGCTTGAGTTTCTCTTTGGAGTATCTGCTTGTGTATCTTTTTGGATATTCAAGCAGAAGGAAGCTTGAGTTTGTAACACATGGATTCTCCAAGATGAAAAATGTAAGTAAATCCAAGACTGAGGTAAGTGTATGTGCCATGATATCTTATCCTGCAATCAGTCTGGAACTCCTGCTCCCTTCTAAAACGTCAGGCCCTATGGGTGAGAAGGAAATAAAGGAACAGTCCAGAGCAATCACCATACAGCAAATGGGCATAAATTGCACACATGACTTCTGCTTATGTTTCATTGGTGAGAACTTTGTCACGTGGCCACAGCAAGCCTCAAGGGAACTTGGGAAATTTAGTTTTCAGTTAAATTGTCATGTGTCCAGGAAGAAAAGCAGAATGAATTTTGGGGACAACCAGTAGTCTGTCACATTTCATTTGGACAGATTTTTTTTCTTTAATGCAGGAAGGAAATACTGTGGCCATCTCTAAGTTAATAGGGTTTGTAAAGACTTTTTTCTCTATACTTTCTGAATCATGTAAACTTTGTGCAGTGGCCATCTATTTCTTTCATAGTAAGATAAATTGAAACATTATTAATTTTTTTAAAAGATGGGAAATAAATACTCTAAAATGTTATCAGCAGTTATCTTTGGAAGACTCCATGCAGCTTTTTTTCTTTTTCTTTTATTTGCTGAATTTTTATAATTTATTTGAAATTTTAGAAAGTAGTTCACCAAATGTCTTAGTTCCTATAGGGACAGGTAGAAATATTGTTATGGCCTATATTTGGGTTTCACACATGGTCACAATTACAGTGTACTTCTGTCAGAGCCCTCTGTTTTCTTTGTTTTAAAATAGAAAGTAAGCCTGTTTATATATGACTCTCAGAAAGATGATGAACGACATAAAATTCTTCAACCTGCCCCCCAAAGCAACCATTTTAAGTAACTCATCTGTTCAACTTTAGAATGGAAGCTGTAATCAGCTGCTAACTAGTTCTCTTAGCAAGTTACAGCAGTCCCTGTCTCCATAAAAGTTTCTCACCTTACTGCTGAGCTGTCCTTTGGGAACAGGGCTGTCCTCCCATCCTCACACTTAGCCGATATTACATTCAAGCAGGGTTTATCTCACTGAAGTGAACCCACCCACACCCTGGTTTCAACCAACAGAAGCTCAAGGTATTAACTTTCCTGGTATATTTACATTTCATTGGGACATTTTTGAAGATCTGAAGAAATCAATTCTGAATGGTTAAATCATAAAGACTGAAAGAGTGAGAAACTAAAATACTTGGAAGAAATAGAACTCTCCCAATAATGTTAATCCTACCATAAAACCTCACTCATAAGGAAAGCTCTGTTGAGAAGCACAGAGAGAAATCAATTAACGCAAGCTTTAAAAAAAAAAAAAAAAAAAAAAAGTAGGCACCAGTACTCTGGAAATACTACAAAATGTTTAGATGCTTTTTCTATCTTTCCCTTTTCTTACCTATCCTTTCTTCTATCCTTCCACCCCTGTGATACTCAGAACCTGGACATCACATAGAATTAAAATAATATTATAAAAACAAGTGATATAGAAACATCATTTTTCAGTATTTACAAGCACAAAAACTCCACCTTCACTTTTTCAGGGGACCAGTGATATGACTTTGTTCCTACTGTGGCATTTTACCTATAATTTCCACCAAATTATTTAGTTGAAATGGGACTGTTTATTTATTCAAGCACATTTATCAAAATCACTCTGAGTAAGGGATACTGACATTCTGGATGACTGATCTACACCTTCGTGAGAAACAGCCAGGATTGACTCTTCTCACTGACCTTCAACATCATGACTTGGTGGGGAGGAAGAAAATGAAAGAGAGAATGACAGAAAGGAATACAGGTCTATTTTACTTCTCAGGTTACATTAAGATTCAAAATGTTGTCTTTGTTTCTCACACACCTACAAATCTTCCTGAAACCTACAGACTGCTTTACTCTCAGTAATTTATTTTCTCATTCAGTTGTTCTCCTGATACTACAGTTCTTTTAGACTTCAAAATATTCTAATTGCTTAATTACCTCTCCTGGCACAGTCTTTATTTCCTTCAGTTCCTTCTTTTTCCCATGAGAAACACAGAGCACATTGATTCCTGCCAGCTCTTCTGCATCTCCCATTGTGAAGACTGAGACAAAGAGTTAGCTTGGTCTGATTACATTTGTCAGTCAAATTATCTTGGGATTTTGTATTTATAACCACTATTTCATTTATAATTTAAAAAGAGAAAGCTTTCATTTCCTTACTTCTAACTTCCATTTTCCTGACATAGAGTATCATTTATGAAATACAATAGACAATCAAAATATAGGTAGATAATTTACTTATTTAAGAAAAAGGAAGAGGAGGAAGAAGAGGTGGAGGAGGCACTTTTCTAAAACATCTAGTAATTCAGGGATTTGTAGAATAATCCAAAGATTATCAACGTCTTTGTAGACATAGCTTTTTAAATAACCCCCAACACTTTGTAATTCCCAGATCCTAGACCTTTTGGCATTCTGAATTAATAGTTTTTACAATGCTTTTATTCACACCAGTAATGCTGGTCTAGGTAAGGCTACATGTAGTGGTCTCAGCAGTTCAGGAGCCTGAGGTGGAAGGGTTGCTTGAGCCCAGGAGTTTAAGGCCTGTGAGTAGTCACTGCACTCCAGCCTAGGTGACATAGTGAGATATGTCCATTAAAAAAAAATTCAGTCAGATATGGTGGCTCACACCTATAATCCCAGCACATTGGGAAGCCTACACAGGAGAATCACTTTAGCCCAAAAGTTCAAAATCAGCCTAGGCAACATAAGGGAGACCCAGTCTCTACAAAAAAATTTTAAAAATTAGCCAGACATGGTGGCACATACTTGTAATCCCAGCTACTCAGGAGGCTGAGGTGGGAGGACTGCTTTGACCCAGGAGGTCAAAGCCCCGTCAGCCCTGATAGCATTACTGCATTCTAGCCTGGATAGCAGAATGAGACCCTGTTTCAAAAAATGACAGCAACAGCCAAACAAACAAAAAGAAAATATTCAAAGAGCTTTTGTTACAGTCTACATTTAGCTTACATTGACATACCAGGTCACTGCTAATTCTTGACTGAACTAGGAAACCTTTCCTTCTACAAATGCGTCTTCCAGAACATAATGTCACATCCAGAATGAAGTATCTGATGGTTACAAAGCATATTTCTTTGTTTTAATAGAGCCCACTTTTATTGTCTACCAAAAGGAGAACTGACCCTACTGGTTCCAAGACTGCAAAATGACAGAGAATTAAGCCACGGAACAAGTCAGTTATTTAAGCAGTGGGCTCCTTTCTAAAGTGAAAACATCATTACTATTTGTTTTGTCATAGAAAGGAAGAGCATTCTTTTTATTATTATTATACTTTAAGTTCTGGTGCATGTGTAGAACATGCAGGCTGTTACATAGGTATACACGTGCCATTGCGGTTTGCTGCACCTATCAACCCGTCATCTACATTAGGTATTTCTCCTAATGCTATCCCTCTCCTAGCCCCCCATCCCCTGACAGGCCCCAATGTGTGATGTTCCCCTTTCTGTGTCCATATGTTCTCATTGTTCAACTCCCACTTATGAGTAAGAACATGAGATGTTTAGCTTTCTGTTCCTGTCTTGGTTTGCTGAGAATGATGGTTTCCAGCTTCATCCATGTCCCTGCAAAGGACACAAACTCCTCCCTTTTTATGGCTGCATAGTATTCCATGGTGTATATGTGCCACATTTTTTTTATCCAGTCTATCATTGATTGACACCTGGGTTGGTTCCAAGTTTTTGCTATTGTAAACAGTGCTGCAATAAACATATGTGTGCATGTGTCTTTATAGTAGAGTGACTTATAATCCTTTGGGTATATACCCAATAATGGGATTGCTGAGTCAAATGGTATTTCTGGTTCTAGATCCTTGAGGAATTGCTACACTGTCTTCTACAATGGCTGAACCAAATTACACTCCCACCAACAGTGTAAAAGAGTTCCTATTTCTTCACATCCTCTCCAGCATCAGTTTTTCCTGACTTTTTAATGATCACCATTCTAACTGGCGTGAAATGGTATCTCAGTGTGGTTTTGATTTGCATTTTTCTAATGACCAGTGAGCTTTTTTTCATATGTTTGTTGGCTGCATAAATGTCCTTTTTTGAGAAGTGTCTGTTCATATCCTTCACCAACTTTCTGATGGAGTTGTTTTTTTCTTGTAAATTTGTTTAAGTACTTTGTAGAGTCTGGTTATTAACCCTTTGTCAGATGGAGATTGCAAAAATTTTCTCCCATTCTGTAGGTTGCCTGTTCACTCTGATGAAAGTTTCTTTTGCTGTGCAGAACCTCTTTAATTTAATTAGATCCCATTTGTCAATTTTGGCTTTCATTGCCATTGCTTTTTGTGTTTTAGTCAAGAAGTCTTTGCCCATGCCTTTGTCCTGAAGTGTATTGCCTAGGTTTTCTTCTTCTAAGGTTTTATGGTTTGGGGTCTTATGTTTAAGTCTTTAATCTATCTTAATTTTTGTATAATATGTAAGGAACGGGTCCAGTTTCAATTTTCTGCATGGCTAACCAGCTTTCCCAACACCATTTATTAAATAGGGAATCCTTTCCCCATTGCTTGTTTTTGTCAGGTTTGTCAAAGATCAGATGCTTCTAGATGTGTAGCACTATTTCTCGGGCCTCTGTTCTGTTTCATTTGTCTATATATCTGTTTTTGTACCAGTACCATGCTGTTTTGGTTACTGTTAGCCTTGAGGTATAGTTTAAAGTTAGGTAGTGTGCTGCCCCCAGCTTTGTTCTTTTTGCTTAAAATTGTCTTGGCTATACAGGCTCTTTTTTGGTTCCATATGAAATTTAAAGTTGTTTTTTCTAACTCTGTGAAGAAAGTCAATGGTAGTTTGATAGGGGTAACTTGATAGGGATAGCATTGAATCTATAAATTACTTTGAGCAGTACGACCATTTTCACAATATTGATTCTGCCTATCCATGAGCATGGAATGTTTTTCCATTTGTTTGTGTCCTCTCTTATTTCCTTGAGCAGTGGTTTGTAGTTCTCCTTGAAGAGATCTTTCGCATCCCTTGTAAGTTGTATTCCTAGGTATTTTATTCTCTTTGTAGCAATTGTGAATGGGAGTTCACTCATTATTTGGCTCTCTGTCTATTATTGGTGTATAGGAATGCTTGTGATTTTTGCACGTTGATTTTGTATACTTAGACTTTGCTGAAGTTGCTTATCAGCTTAAGGAAATTTTGGGCTGAGACAATGGGGTTTTCTAAATATACAATCATGTCCTCTGCAAAAAGACAAGTTGACTTCCTCTCAGGAAGAGTATTATTGATGTAATTTTGTAAATCTATTAAATGATGGTAAATTGTTCATCAAGGCTGAGAGGTTTCTTTTTAAATGATCTCTATGGAAATCAGAATACAGACATGTAGAGAAAATTTAGTTGCTACTGCCATCTGGAAGGCAAATTAGGGAGGTCAAAGACATCTAAGGCCCAGAGAGATGTAGATGAGCTGATAGGATGAATAGCTGCTCCTTTTTCAAAAGCTGTTGATTTTCTTAACAACTAGTAATTCTAGAGTTTTTATTGGATGTTTTATTGATTATTGTTTATAGCAGTATATGATGAAAAATATAAATATGCAGACGGGTTTTGAACAGTGAATTTCAGAAGGAAATGTCAAATTTTTAAAGTAAATCTAAACAGGGAATATAAATTGGATATTTCATTTTGACATCCAAAAGTAATTTCACATTACGAAATGACATAACATTTGCATTTGCCTCCATGTAATAAATGCTGCCCAGATTTGCATGGCCCTAATACAATAAGATTAAGAATATTTTATCATTGTTTATCCTTTGTGATCAGATGTTTATCCCGTGTTAAACAAATATTGTGGGAAGAATAGATTGGAACAGGCTTCAGAACTATTCCTTGGATGCTCATCAACAGAAACACAGAGAGACAGCAGAGCTCAGAACTTGGACAGATAAAATCTAACAGGAAAACCAAAAGTAAACTGACTAGAATTTTAAATCTTCAACAATGAATAGAGTCGTGGGATTACTGGTATAAATGCAAACCTGATGCTGCAGAAAATAACTTTGGATTTTTGTTTCCAAAAAATAAATATATCAGCTTGTCTTTCCAAGGAGATCCTTAATGATACATGTGCCAGGGTAATGTATGCATGTATATATATAATGTGTGTATTTTATATATAGTCTTTTTTGAAAAAAGCAAGAGGAAAAAAAAAAAAGCATGAAGAACATATAACATATGGCATTCCCTATCGCCTCAGCTGGTGTTTGCCATTTCCTGCTTGTAACTTTCTTAATTTTGCATCTCCTCAATTTCAATATACTAGACATTTTAATCAGATTTGCAAGTTGGCCTTCCGTTTCTTCATTTACAGCCCCTGCTCCTATTAATCTTTTCAATTATATGAGTATGCCTATTCGATTTAAAGAAAAGCTAATAATTACAATGCCTAGGGTGTCTTCATAAATAATCAATAATGTGCTCATTGTGATGTGGCTGTCTGGGTAAGCTATGCTCTGATGCAAGA
Source organism: Cebus imitator (assembly GCF_001604975.1). Classification (NCBI taxonomy): domain Eukaryota; kingdom Metazoa; phylum Chordata; class Mammalia; order Primates; family Cebidae; genus Cebus; species Cebus imitator. The sequence continues at coordinate 5,460,075 of NW_016107325.1, forward strand.
GGCAATAAAATTCAAAACTATTCTAATATTTTAATCAAATATTATAGGATTGATATATGTGATATTTGGGAAAGCAAAGTCAGTGAGTGGCATAGAGACAACCTATGGGAGTGGGGGAAGCAAAAACAAAAACAACTTTACTTTGAGTCACTCAAGCATTGCTCCTCAAAGTTGGGCCTGTTTTTCTATGCCCTGGCCAAATCCAGGCTGCATGTGAAGCTGTTCTCTGTAGGAAAGTCAGGAAAACAAAATTGGTCATTACCTCTCATGCAAGTAGGTTGTATATCTTTCCTGAAGCAACTAATTAGGATTCTACCATGTTAGGATCTTATTCTTTGCTGGCAAAACCTCCCTCACTAATTCCAAAGTCAAAAGTGGAAACAAAATAAAACCGAAAAAAGTGAAAGCGCCTCCACAGATTCTAAAATAAATGCCTATTTGTTCTCAACTAGAAACCAGTTGCTGAGAAATGCTGGCAACTCGAGATAATCTCCCATTTCAAGCTTCCCACGGCCATCCTAAGAATGCTGTGGTCCTAAGAGTTCTTGCAGTTTGCTTCAGCAATTAACTCTGTGTCTTTAGACACCCCAAGGAGTTTTCCTGGTAAAGGCAAAGAGTAACTCACCCAAAACACATTCTTTCACACTCTGGCAGCAATACCTAAGGTTAGGCAGTACCATTTAAGGAACTAATGTGACCAGCCAGGGCTCAGTGTTGACATCTGAGATGTTAGCGTATGCATGAGGGCTAATTATCTAAAAGTTTACATACACATGCAGGGTTCCATCACATTTTCACTAATTAATATGGTTATTAAAGAGCTGGACTTCACATTATTCTAAATTTCCTAGCACATGCAATTGCAAACTCACTTCAGAACCTTCCCCACAAGGTTGCCTAATGGTGATAGATGTTTCTCACTATGAGGGTAATCAGGTTTCAATGAAACTCTTAAAATACTCTAGAGGAATCCATACAATTTGCAAAGTGGGAGATAAGAGAGAAAAAATACGTACTGTAGGCCACCAATTTTGATGTGGTATCATTTTCCATTCACCACCTAGCTCTTAATATGAAACTTCATAAGTCAAAGCATAAGTTCACAAATACAGAACCAGGACCCCAATAAAAAATAAAAATTAGAAAACAATCAGGCAATATAGCCACAGGGAGAAAAAAAAACCACTATGATCAGAAGCAGAGAACTATATAATCTGGTCCTTTCCTTATCTTTGAGCCAACAACCTAAAATGCACAGTCATAGAAGAAATTATTATTTCATAGACATGAAAATGACTAGCACCTATTGCTCATCCACATTGTCCATCTATCAAACAGCATAGACATACAGGGAAACTAAAGCTCTTTTTGTTGTTCATAAATACTCAGTTAAAATTGTACAAATTTACTTCTATAAAAAGAGCAGTTGTTACCTTGTATCTATGTAAAATTAATTTCTTTACAAAAGAAAATCAACAAACTCTAAATTAAAACATCTCAGGATCTCACATGGATCAGAGTTCCAAAACTGGTAGCTGTAGTTAAGACTAGAGGTGTCAGAACAAAATTTTAAGTCAAGAGAATCTTCAAATCTGTAGGAAATCATGTCTAAATAGTGCTAAATATAAGAATTTACATTAACAAATGAAACAAGCACAAAGATAAAAACTACATCATTAAGCAAGGTCAAAATTTAAGCCTGTTTTCACATAAAATTTAACTTTTTTTTTTTTTTTGACAGAGTTTCACTCTTGTTACCCAGGCTGGAGTGCAATGGCGCGATCTCGGCTCACCGCACCCTCCGCCTCCTGGGCTCAGGCAATTCTACTGCCTCAACCTCCTGAGTAGCTGGGATTATAGGCACACGCCACCATGCCCAGCTAATTTTTTGTATTTTTAGTAGAGACGGGGTTTCACCATGTTGACCAGGATGATCTCGATCTCTTGACCTCGTGATCCACCCGCCTCAGCCTCCCAAAGTGCTGGGATTACAGGCTTGAGCCACTGCGCCCGGCTAAAATTTAACATTTTCATTCTTTGCCCTATGCCTTAACCTAGCCTGGAGAATTAATAGGAAACTAAGGCCTAAGGCAATTAGGTACCGCCATCTGTAAATCACCCAGAAAATGATTGAGAGTGTGGTATCAAAATACTGACAAGAAGTAAACTCTCATGATGAGAATTTACAGAATTCTGGAAAGAAAAAAAAAAAAAGGTAGTGAAGCCAGATGTCAAAATATGTATTTAGTGACTCATAAAATTTCATTGCCCCAGAGTGAAAAAAAGAAACACCACAGTTAGGCAACATTTTCAGCAGATGCCACTAAAATACTTCTAACTCTAAAATAGTCTTCTTAAAGTACTTCCTAATTAATTTATATTTCTTATTTTACTGACATTTTTCTTACCACTGTCCTACAAAATTAGGAGTGACTCCAGGAGAAGACATTGAGATAAACTGAATGTCAAGTTCACTATGCCCCGCTTAGCCTCATCCAACTCAAACTTGCTATCCACATAGTCAGATGGGGTAAGCTAGAGCATAAAATGAGAAAATGAAATGGATCCATTTAATCATACTCCTCTCCTCCATCTTTGTGAAAGGCAGTCTACAAGATACCCCTCTTACCTTTAATGTTTTAACATTATTTTTTAAACCTCAAAAAGAAAATAACACTGAGTATTTCACACAGGAGAAACTGAAGAAAACTCCAGGCAGGGAGACTTTACACTCAGGTAAGAAAGAACAAAGGCCAAATCTGTCCACAGTTACATTTCATTAGCTGGAGTGCCTCTCAACAGTGCTTCACTCCCAGTTTGCCACAGTCCCCACCACTACCTATTATATTGCAGAAGCCACTTCACACTTCACATGCACCTTATCTATTAGTTCCTGTATGTACACTTTGACCCCCTGCAAGGGAAGATTTATCTTCATCCATTATTACATACTCACCACTGGCAAAGGCCTTTAAAGTCCATCTTCTAGAACAATCTTTGATTTGATGATTAGATTTTCTAATACATTTCTGGCTAGCTTTTTGCACATCAGAAACACCAGAAGAACTTTAAAAATAAATAAATAAATAGATGCCTAAGCCCCATCCCTAACCTACTGAATTAAAACATGAAAGGATGCAGAGGGTGAGGATTAGGGAGAGGTCTAAGTATCTACGCAGGTGAATTTGATAAGCAGTTAGTGGTTACAAACAATTTCTTTATTGTTTCTAATCAGTAAGAACTCACAGTTTTTGGATAACAATGTAAGAAAGTTCTTTCCTCAGGCAAATCGTAGTGCTCAGACTAGAGATAGAGAAGAGTTACCTGCCTCTCAGCCCTGGGGTGGTTTGACAGTTATCAGAGAGCCTTGTCAAAACTCGGAGGGGTTTGTTATAGAAACGAGCCTTCGCTTCTTCCACTGCCTGCCATATGTTTCATTCCCTGCTGGCTCAATTCTGAGAACATTTTCCATATCTATGTCCATGTGAAAGCTAAAGCTACCTATTCAGGTGTTGCAGCTGTCACCAACAATATCCTGGTGATGAGATGAAATAGATTTTGTTTCATAAACTATGAAAAGAAAGTCACTGTGCAGAAATGACACATTATGAAACAACGAAGTACAACATCTGGCTCAGAAGTGAGTCAGAGAGGTGCCATTAATGAGACAAACAGGAAGCTTCTTTGTTAAAAGCAAAGTTAAATTTCGAGGCTATTTTGGACTCTCTCTACACAGGTCTGTTAACCAATTCAGTCAAAATATCATTACAGTGGATTTGACCAGATGTTTGGCTGCATTAGCTGAAATGGTTTGTTATTATAATATAGCAAAGAGTCATCCCATATAATTGCCCACAGGAATTTAATAGCCATAGGTTAAAAAATACATCATTATTATACCAGATCAAAATTGTACAACACTTTACATTTTTCAAGTGCTCGCTCACAAATAATCTCATGGAAACTTTAAAGAAACTCTTCCGTCAAGTGATGATAAACCCATATGACAGATAAAGAAACAGAGACTCCCGTCCCATGACTTACCCAAACTTACTCAAGTAGGATCACAGCTGCACAGCCCCCAGATTCTCCAAATCTAAGGCCAAGGCTCAAGCTATGAGGATCTTCAGGTTTTTAAACTACAGAGGAAGATTTAAGAAAAAAACAAAAAACCTAACCAATATAAAACTAACCATGATTCTGGAAAACCTGGGGCCCCACAGGAAGAAATGTAGGAAAGAATGCAAATGTGAGAAACATCTAGCCCTGGGTGCCAACACCAGGAACTTATTAGCTTTCAGACTGAATCCTAAGGTACTGCTGGTACATAAGCATCTGCAAGCTATTCCCAGGCCTATCAAGAACTCCCTGTCAAAGTCACAGGTATAGGGCAGAAAACAGAAGAATGAAATCACCTTATGGTTGTGCAGCACTTTAATGAGCTACACAAAAGAGATAAGACACATTTCCCTGCCAGGTAAATATTGGCGAAGGAATACTGAGGCTCAGGAATATTTTGAGAAAGAATATATGAAGTGTAGCTGAAAGGGTTTTCTGAACTTCAGCCCCCACAATGCTTTCTGATGGTCAATCATGATAGGGGGTGGAACTGAGAGGTCCAAAATAGGTATTCTACTCAGTAAAAAAATAATAATAACTTTGAAAACGTGCATAATGCATTATTTGATTCTGCCATATTTGGTTCAGCATACAAATCAAGTCATAGTAAAATGTGGAAGAATATCTCTTAAGTATCTCTTAAAAGAGTATCTCTTAAATATCCTTCTCTAATGGAAGATCCTCATGCCTTAAATGATTAAACCCTTGAACCATGAGTCTGAGACAAGAAGAAATGGACAGTGCAAACAACAGTACCTATTCCATTAAAATGTATAAAGATGAAATTAAAAGTGGAATGACTCCCTCTTCCTAGGTAATTCCTTGCTTATTTAGGACATTTTATTAAAACTCTGCTATGAGGTTGTTAGCAGATTGTAAATCTTTTTGGGGCATGAATCACATAATTTCATTTCTTTTCAGTCTCCAAATTTTATTAGTTTATCAATGTTGGTTTTAAGGATGAGGGAATTTGATAAAATATTATGTATCCCTATACTTATATGTCTTAATAGGACATATATATATGTGTGTGTGTGTGTGTAAGCTGGAATATATATGTATATAATTAATTCACTTTTCCTAAGGCCACATATATATATATATATATGGCTTTAGAAAATATATAGGATAATATATGAAATAATATAGGATAAAATATATAGGATAATACAATAGGATATATGTGTGTGTCTATATATATAGATACACATATATATTCTATCATATTATCCTGTATCTTTTCTAAAGCCATATGTATGTGGCTTTAGGAAAGCTAATTTAATTATATACATAACATATATATTTCAGCTTAAGAAAAGCCGATATAATAAAGTTCAAAATAATAAAAGGAACAATTAGGCATAATTATTTACTTTCATTAATTTATTTAGCAAATACTTATCATGTACCTATCTTGCATCAGAAACTATGTGAGATAAAAGGATGCAAAGATGTGTACTATAGGACCCTTCCCTCAAGAGGCTATGAGAGGAGGAGGAAGACCTAAGTGCTATAGGACAAAAGGTATTCAGAGTATGATAGAGACAAACTAGTAGTCAAAACCCACATGATAAGTAGCCTTTATACTGAACTAAGGAATCTGGACTTTTTATTACAGGCCACAGGAGCCACTGAAAAGTTTTAAGCATTGAGCAATTATCAAAATCATATTTTGTAAATAGCAGCACTCTAGCCATAAGGAACAAGATAGCTTGAAAGGATCAAGATCAGACGTGGAGAAACAAAACATAGTTCACATGAAAAATGATCAGGGCTTAAAGTAGAACTGCAGCAAGAAAGATGGAAGTGGGGGTGGAGTGGAGAGCAGGAAATGGGTACCATTAAGGCACCCTATTGAGTGGATTCATATATTGCTTTGGGAGAACATCCCTCTATAATAAATCCTAAACTGGGGAATTAATTACCTTTTGGGTCAGTAGGAGAACAATAGTCTAAATAAGTTATTTTGATTCGCAAACTCCAGGCTTTATTTGTGAAGCAAAACTTGACTTTTCTCGAACCAGGTAGAAAAAACTGGAGCATAGAGCTTTACAAGGAACCACAGTGCAGGGGAGATAAGACTGTTAGCAATAGGAATTTCCTGAGCCAAGAAAGGAAGACTTTTCACAAGGTGGTAAGAGACGTCAGCAAAAGAAGAAAAGAAAAACAGACAAAGAATTTGAATAGACATTTCTCCAAAGAAGATACACAAATATCTAACAAGTATATGGAAAGATGTTCAACATTACTACTCATCAGAGAAAGGTAAATCAAAACACAGTGAGATATCACCTCACACTCATTATGATGGTCATTATACATTGAAAAAAAAACAGAAAATCATATGTGTTGGCAAGGATGTGAACAAATTGGAACACTTGTGCACTATTGGCAGAATTGTAAAATGGTATGACTACTATGAAATATAATATGGCAGCCTCTTTAAAAATTAAAAATAGAGCTATCATATTATCCAGTGATTCTACTAGGGGCATATATTTAAAAGAATTAGAAGTAGAGTCCAGAAGAGATACTTGCATATATTCATGTTCATGTTATTATTCACATAGCCAAGAGGTGGAAGTAAACCAAGTGTCCATCAGCAGATGAAAGGATTTTTTAAAAATTATATATATATATACACACACACACGTATATACATACACAATGAAATATTATTCAGCCTTGAAAAGGAAGGAAATTCTGTCACATGCTACAACATGAATAAAACTTGAGGACATTAAGGAAAATAAGTCACAAAAAGACAAATACTCTATTATTCCAATTACATGAGGTATCTAGAATAGTCAAATTTATTGAATTAGAAAGTACAGTGGTGGTTACCAGGAAATGGAGGAAAGGAGAAAACAGGAGTTGTTTAATGGGTATAAAGTGTTACATTTGCTACATAAAAAAGTTGTGGAGATCTGTTTCACAACAATGAATAGACTTAACACTACTGAACTCCATGGGTAAGGCAGCAAAGAATAACTAAATAAATAAATAAATGAGAGACAGAGAGAGAGAAGGGCAAGAGATCAGATCAAATATAATTACTTCTACTTTACCTCCTTAGGGTTAAACTTCAGATGCGTTGTATGGTACAAATACACAAACTGGTTGATGAGAGTAGGATCCCAAAACAGGAGCCTTTCTCCTGGTTAGGCTGTAAGCTTCTCAGAGAAATCCCACAGTCATCATGGGGCCTCACCTGACATGGCACTTGAGCAATAGAGGAGAAGTAACTAAAGGTGTCCACCAGATAGGCCTCAGAGAGCACCCTGTTCCTTAGGGCCAGCATGTGACTTGGGTAGTCACAGTAGCTCAGGGTGCTAACTGCGAAGCTCATGAGAGGTTTACCAAGATCATGGATGAAATAACTCTTCATCAGAGGACCCCAAAGCAAAAGCTAAGTCAGGGATCACAGCCAGACCCCAGAAGATTTATCTCACTGCAACTGCTAAGGTGAGAGCCAAGTTAGCAAAGAAGAAAAGTTTCCATCATAGTTCCAGGGGCTAGGAGCACTTCAGAAGCTCATTCACAAAGAACCCAGGAATCCCTTACAAAAACAGACATTCCTTTCCCATTGTGAAAAGGCTAGTTACTAAATATTATTAAATTAAATTTATTAAATAGGGAATCCTTTCCCCATTGATTGTTTTTGTCAGGTTTGTCTAAGATCAAATGGTTGTAGATGCATTATTTCTGAGGCCTCTGTTCTGTTTCATTGGTATATATCTCTGTTTTGGTACCAGTACCATGCTGTTTTGATTACTGTAGCCTTGTAGTATAGTTTGAAGTCAGGTAGCATGATGCCTCCAGCTTTTTTTTCTTTTGCTTAGTATTAATAAATGGGAAAACTGGCCAGCCATATGCAGAAAGCTGAAACTGGATCCCTTCTATACACCTTATACAAAAATTAATTCCAGATCGATTAAAGGTTCAAACATAAGACCTAACACCATAAAAATGCTAGAAGAAAATTCAGGCAATACCATTAAGAACATAGGCACAGGCAAGGACTTCATGACTAAAATGCCAAAAGCAATGGCAACAAAAGCCAAAATTGACAAATGACATCTAATTAAACTAAAGAGCCTCTGCACAGCAAAAGAAACTATCATTAGAGTGAACCGGTAACCAACAGAATGGGAAAAAATTTTTGCAATCTACCCATCTGACAGAGGGCTAATATCCAGAATCTACAAAATACTTAAACAAATTTACAAGAAAAAAAAACAAAAAAACTACATCAAAAAGTGGGCAAAAAATATGAACAGACACTTCTCAAAAAAAGACATTTATGCAGCCAACAAATATGAAAAAAAGCTCATCACAGGTCATTAGAGAAATGCAAATCAAAACCACATTGAGATGCCATCTTACGCCAGTTAGAATGGCAATCATTTAAAAATCAGGAGACAACAGGTGCTAGAGAGGATGTGGAGAAATAGGAATGCTTTTACACTGTTGGTGAGAGTGTAAATTAGTTCAATCACTGTGGAAGACAGTGTGGCGATTCCTCAGGGATCTAGAGCTAGAAATTCCATTTGACCCAGCAATCCATTAGTTGGTATATATCCAAAGGATTATAAATCATTCTATTATAAAGACACATGCACATGTATGTTTATTGTGGCTCTGTTCACAATAGCAAAGACCAACCCAAATGCCCATTAATGATAGACTGGATAAAGAAAATGTGGCACATATACACCATGGAATACTATGCAGCCATAAAAAGGGATGAGTTCATGTCCTTTGCAGGTACTTGGATAAAGCTGGAAACCATCATTCTAAACAAACTGACAAAAGAACAGAAAAACAAACACTGCATGTTTTCACTTATAAGTGGGGGTTGAACAATAAGAACACATGGACACAGGGAAGGGAATATCACACACTGGGGCCTGTCAGGGGGTGGGAGAACAGGTGAGGAATAGAAGGGAGTGGGAGCTAGGAGAGGGATAGCATTAGGAGAATTACCTAATGTAGATGATGGGATGATGGATGCAGCAAACCACCATGGCACGTGTATACCTATGTAACAAACCTGCATATTCTGCACATGTACCCCACAACTTAAAGTATAGTAATTTTTTTAAAAAATGGGTAGTTACTATCCCCTCTCACCACCTTGAGAAGGTGAAGAAAAGGAAGGCACAGAGAAGGGGAAAGGGAAGAATCCAGGTTTTGTTGTGCCTTAAGTTTATACAATTTATGGACTCCTCTTTAGGAAAAAGAATACAAAATTATAAATAGAAAATTTCTCAGGTCCCTCCTAGGCCTCGAAATGGTCCTGGGCAAATGAGGGGCTCTGAAGCATAAGATTCTCATAAACTTGCCTCTGAGAAGAGATATTGGAAAACTGAGTAATTACTGAAAAGAGACTGTTTTGAACCCGCAGAGGTGAGGGTATGCGTCATTGACGTAGCCACTGCATACTGCCATCAGTGGGAATGAAGTCTCCAGAGTGCAATGAAATCGGTTGTAGGTAATAAAGTGAAAATAGGAGTCATATTTTGTAAATTCCTACCACCTGCTAAATTTTCTATGTTCAGAGATTTAAAAGTCACTTTGCAAATTGCTCAAAAACGAACAAGCTGCTGGAAGTCAAATTTGAGTTTTATTGCTATGTGAGTTTAACCTGATGTATCCCCATAACAACAAAGGAGGTAAACCACTGAAAAGTAATAAATGTGAAGATGATTATGATCACCAGATACCTGGCTTCCCATGGAGATTTTTCACTTGTCCTGGAATTGCTTTACATACTCTGAGCTAAAAGCTACTCTGTGACAGCGGGTTCTCAGAGGGAATGTGAGATCCTCCCTTTTCCTACTATATTGCTGTGTGAGAATGGATTTTTTTAAAATATATACTTCGACCAAAATGTTTCATGACAGATTGAACGCAGGAGCAGACATGCAAATCCAGCCGTCTTCTATTAAGCCAGACAGTAAAGAGATTTGCAAAAATGTAAAACAATGCTACTCTCTTCACTAGTTGTTTCTGTTTGAAAAAATAATATAAATCTATAATATGTAAATATATATAGCTATGTTGCTTATGTTAAGAGTAATAAAATCATATTTTTCAATAAATATGTTAAAATTTCTCTAATTTCAAATACACATAATCTTAATCTAATCCACACAAACAACTGTTAAGAGTGTAAAGGTATCCCGAAAAGTTTGAGAACCATGACTCTGTAAGAACCAAAGCGTGTGTTGAATAGCAAGCTTTATTTCAAAGGCAGTAGTAATTAAATATTGTTCTGTTTTCTCAGCATGTGGGACCCAGTAGAGATTAAGGAACACATAACTATCACAAATATGTTATAAATGACTTTAGGCCTCAGCTTCAAAGTCACCCTCTAAAAAGTCTTCTCTGATCACCTTGTCCAAAGGGGCCTTTTTCAGTTCATCTCTCTGTCTCTCTCTCTCCTCCCTAACCCTATTTCCTTCAGAGCACTTTTTAAAAGATTCCTTATTATCTTCTTTGTTTTTCTATGTGTTTATTTTCTGTAGTCCCCATTCTTTTCTTGCTTATTATCTGTCTCCCCTTGAATATTGGTTTCATGCAGACAGGGACCTAGGATGTCTTGTTAAATGATGTTCCTCCAGCTCCCAGATCAAGATCTCACACATAATAAAAGCTTAGCTGACATTTGTTGACTGACTGAATGAACTCACTAATTCTATTAAATACTTGCTTTCAAAATTATAACGATGAGCAAAACTGAGAAATCTAGAAAATATTTTAAAACGTGATATTTACCCTTCTTTTCTGACATGCTCAATGTTTCTCAAATATGAAAGGACCCACTGTTCTCCCCATGATTCTTCTTGTGAAACACCATGGTTTTTCCCACAGCCAAGTCTATTTGGACCCCCAACTAGGAATATTTCCATTAGTGGAAGATAACACCCAACTGCAAACTCCAAGGAAACCTGATGGAGTGCATCTGAGACTGAGAACTTTGTTACATATTTGTCTCTGACCAGATTTCCTGCTGCTTTTTATCTAAATTTGTTCTAATGACAGTAGCTCAGCCTCAGATTTGGCCAGCATATCAAAAAATTTCACACATAAACACATACGTATCTCCTCACACACATGCACACATACACACACATACAAATACACATACACATATGTATATATGACTGACACTGACTGTGATCAACATATATTCCCAGCAAAAGTAAAAATGGGACTGGGCACAGTGGCTCACACCTGTAATGCCAGCACTTTGGAAGGCTGAGGCCAGCGGATCAGGAGTTCAAGGTCAGGAGTTCGAGACCAGCCTGGCCAACGTGGTGAAATCCTGTCTCTACTAAAAAACACAAAAATTAGCCAGATGTGGTGGCATGCACCTGTAGTCCCAGCTACTTGGGAGGCTGAGGCAGAAGAATTGCTTGAACCCAGGAGGCAGAGGTTGCAGTGAGCAGAGATCAGGCCTCAGCACTCCAGCCTGGCATCCTGGTGACAGAGTGAGACTCCATCTCAGGGCTGGGGAGTGGGGGAAGGACAGATGTGTACTAGGGAAAGGACTTTAAGTGTTTCATCCAGATAAAGTACATTTGTTATGCATTTACAAAGAACATATATTGTCATATATGCAACCAGCATTCCCTTAGAAAGAAGGTCTAATCTTTTTCCACAAGTAGTTTATGGACAGTGCTATTTAGGTCATTAAATTACATCTGGGACCATGTCTGCATATAGCTGAACAGTGTAGCTGCTATAATGATGTACTATAGTTATACCACTTGGTATCCATCTTATATTTGTCCTGGCTAACAGTATGCCCTTGCTTAAATCACTAAAAGCTGTGCCATGGTGTTTCTATTTGTAAAATATAGATAATAATACCTGTCCCAGGTGCTCACCCTAAAAGGATGTTGTGAGAATAGAAGAAATTAGTGATGGCAAAGCTCTTTGTTTGAAACATGCTATTTAAATCTCAAGTACTATTATTAGGGCTCTCTGCAATTTCTCAGCTAATGGATTATGCAACAGATGGGGCCTAGAAGATGTCTGATATTATTGATATTTCCCTTCAATTTTTTTTCTTTTTCTCACCTCTCTTATTATTTATTAAAATTCTAGCTCTGATCTACACAAGAAAAAGCAGAAGGCTTCTGTGTTTGGGTTGAATTTACCAAGATCACCTTATCTAGACAGTTTTAAATTTATTACTTCTATGCATTTGTAAACGTGTTGAGTTTTACCAGTAGGAAGAACTGACAGTTGGATTAAGCAGTTACCCAATGTGCCAGGATTTGATGCAGGCTAATAGACAGAAGTCTAAGTTCCTTTCCTTTCCTTTCTTTTAAAAATGTCCTCTTTTTTTGGTGTTCATGAACTAAAATGGAAATAAAACAATTTAAAAGCCTCATCTATACTAAAAATGTTTATCTGGGAGGTCTAGCAAGAACACTGCAGACTAAACTAGCAGTGTTGCATTAACTACTGACCAGAGCTACATTGGTCATTTACAGTTTGATGGAGGGAAATCACAAGGGTTCAATAATGCAAGCACTAGCTGCCAAGAGACAGAAGAGTGATGGAGGATTAGATCTGGAAGGTGGAGGTATTACAGCAAGGACAGGAAAAGTTTCTAAAAGCCTGATTCATAGATCCAACCCAGTGACAGTATCAGCCTGGCAGCCTCCACCTGCTTGCTTTCTGCTTACAATCACCTCTGGCCAAGCCAAATCCAGTTTGAGTGTGATATAGTCTTCTTCCTTTTAATGCAAGTTATTTCAACAGTTAGCTCACTGCCATGATGCAGCTTAAAACTGAAAAATATACCTAAGATTTGAGAAAAATGCCTACCAAAGTATTTTTCCTGGCTCCGATTTGGTTTAATCCAGTCACCTAGAAGATGCCACTTCTTATGAAGCAACTATCCAATAAGCAGGCTGCTGCTGGGCAGAATATGAGAGAAAGGAACAGGTTGTGCCTGTTTATTGCTGCTTAGTGTTGTTCCCAAATAAAAGGATGCTAATTGAGAGGGAGTGTGGCTTCATATTTTATGACACCCTGGGTATATGCTAAGAAGTCTCAGGAGAGCCGCTTTAAATTAAAGTTAATGTTAAGCTCTGCTTAATTAGCATTGCTGTAGCAGGTTTCACTTTTCCCTGTGAGGGGAAGAATGTGCTATGTTACAGTTTTCCTGTTGCAAAATACTAAACTATATGATGGAGGTGAATAAGTGATTTGGGAGCTGAATGACTTTCTGGCAAGGGAGAACCAGACTGGATGGCATTTTACTAATTAAGAAGAGTGGTATATTAACCAGATGGGAGAATACAGAGTGGAACAATGGAGTGAAATCCTCAGAATGACACTATTATTTGGAACATATTACAAATCAGCTGGGACTGGGGTCCTATAATCAGCTCCCAATAAAATGAGCCAGTCACTCCTGAATATTCTATGATAAGGATTAAAAATGCTCTGAGCCAAAATGCCTGAATTCCATATAGTTCAACCATACCGAATAGAAGTATAAAAGAATAGCAGAGATGGGAATAGCCTCTATTTTTGCCAAATAATATTGTCTATCAGCACACCGATTGTTCTACCATTGGCCTCTCTTAATCTCGTGCCCTGATGCTTGCTTTTGCTTTGTTCCTATTTATACATAAACTGTGCAACCTTTATGCATTAGATCGAGTTTCTTCCTTGAGTGTCAAAGGAAGAGATGCCATGCTGGCTGCCAGTCACCCAATCTGGTGGCAACTTCATCGGCAGCAGACTAGAAGCATAAGAATAGTTGCTTCTGGTGAGGTCACCAAACACTAATCTCTAGCCATTGCATAAAATATAACAGGCCAGAGGAGTTTTCACATATTGCTACAATAACAAGTTGACCAGAGAAATTCAAGCTTGTAGTTATCTTACAAATGGTTTGCTAAGCGAACTGTCCTGCTCACAGTCTCAGGAGAAAAATTCTAAGGTTGAACAGTACTTAGCTACCTACCTCTGCCAAAGAGGGCTATTGTCATTTCAGAATAAAGAGATGATTATTCAGTTCTCTGACGCAAGTCAAAACACACTCACATCTTCTGCTCACAGGAGCCAGCATAAAATGGGTACTGAGCTGGGAGAACAGGTGTGTTTGTGCTTGGAGAAAGCAGCAAGGGATATGAAAATGACTTAGCAGCTGGTGGAAAAGATTGAAGTTGTGCCAGGCAAAGGGTGTTTTTTCCCCTAATTATGCAAAAGCCTTAATTTCATTGATCATGTTGTTCTCTTCTTTCTCCATCTAAATAATATGGAATCTATGTAACAACTCTTTTGGGAAGTCAAAAACATTGCCAGGGATGCTTATTAAGGGAATAAGGGTCAAGAAACACTCTCTAGTGGATAACCTTGCTATTTTCTCAGGGTTTGTGAACCATGGTAACTTTAATTAGAAAAGAGAAAAAAGATGTAATAAAATGGAATGTAGTTATTCAAGCTGAAAATAAATGTCAATAGAAAGAGTAACCCCTGAAAACAAGACCCAGGAAACCTAAAAGGCTCTTTTTATATTTGTAGTTATTCAATTGTTAGTATTCATTCTCTTATTTGATAAAAATTTATCAAGCATGTATTTTGTGCCAGGCACTGAGCTCTGAGCTATGCTTTTAGGATACAAAGATTAAAAATGTAGTTTCTGCCTTCTGCAATGGCTCACAATCTAGGGGTGAAAAACATCTCACCCTAACTCAGTTGAGGCAGTTCAGCTGGGGCAGCTGCTTGGATAGAACTTTATTCTAACTAAAAAGGTTAGTCTGTCCTTTCATTTCAGGTGCAAATTAAATTTTTGAAAGTTGAATCTTAGTTGAATTTTTCTGATGGTATGTGAGAAACTTGATAGATGATTTGAACTGAGGACAAGAACCTTGCTCACCCATGTATGATCGTGTGTCATGACCTAGAAGGTCTGTGTTTTCCCCTTCCCTTGCTCTGTGATCTTATAAGTGGCCCTACATGTAACCCAGATAAGCTCATCTTTTCCAAACCCAAAAGAAGTAAAAGACAGAAAATAGCAAAATCAGAATACCCCAACATTCACACAAAAAAGAACAACTGCTTGAAAATGTGTTAGTTACATCACTGTCCTTTGAGTTGGTTCTCTCTCACTCCAGGAAGGAGCACGTGCCAAGCGACCAAAGAGCTGAGGCTACCTTCTGACTCTACAGCTTGTGGTTGTGAACCAACATTACACATCTCTCCATACTGTCAGAAACTGTATCAGTAGTCCCCAGAGCTGGAAACAGCAGTCACAGAATGAGGTTCCATGTCTCTGTTTGACTTATAAAATGTCAATCATTGTGTGGTCTCAGATACATTGACTTGCTCACTGTTTAGTAACATTGCAATGACAATGTGTTTTAAATATATGCTGGAAGGACAATTTAAACACTTGACAGCAGTGAGAGTCAAGACAGACCATATTTTCTGTTCTGAATCTAGTATGCAAGAGAATCTGCACATATTGCCAGTGTGTTATTGTCATTTACATAGTCTTCAATTGTAAAATTCTTGGTTAAGCAGACATTTTGCTGGTTGGTTTTACCTTGAGAGCCTGATATGGGGAGGAAGGGTTACTAGCTGAAGAGAACTAAGAGGGCTAAAGCCTAAGAGACCAACTTAAAGTCTTTCTATTTGTGTTGCTCACTCTCTGTATGTACCACCTCTTTCCTTAAACTCCACTCCAACTTCCAGGCTACTGTCCTAGAACTTGAAACCTTAAAGTGATTCATGTAGGCTAGACATGGTGGTTCATGCCTGTAATCCCAGCACTTTGGGGGACCGAGGCAAGTGGATCACCTCAGGTGTGGAGTTTGAGACCAGCCTGGCCAACATGGTGAAATCTCATCTCTACTAAAAATATAAAAATTAGCTGGGCATAGTGACACATGTCTGTAATTCCAGCTACTTGGGAGGCTGAAGCAGGAGAATCACTTGAACCCGGGAGGCAGAGGTTGCAGTGAGCTGAGATCATGCATTCCAGCTTAGGTGACAGAGACTCAGTTTCAAAAAAAAAAAAAAAATCCATGTAACAGTCCAAAAATGGTCACCCATTTTTATTGGGGAAAGGATTCAAGAAGAACATAAAGAAGGAAAAGATGTAAAACACAGTGTAAGTGGATGATTTATTGGGATATTTAATTGTGCTTTGTTCTCAAATTATTTTTCCTCTTCATACCTTTCCATAAAAAGAGCCAAAACCCTTTGGACTCCTTTGCTCCAGGATATGTTTCCTTCCTGATTTTGTTTTTCAAAAATTATGAGCTCCTTGAAGATACTCTGTTATGTGTATAATGAGAAGTTGTCCTCACAAAGAGAGAGAGTTTCCCCTTATCTGGAAAGAGAGCAAGGAGCCTGAGAACTCACTTCCCTACCTGAGTGGAGCCTCAGCAGAGATGCCCGTGCCAAGATCAGCACAGAAACACAGAATCAGTTGCTTCAAGGCACCACACTGGCTTAGACAAAGAGCAGATCAAAAGTGACCATGATGGACCATACTGGCTCTGCGCCCATTTTCTGGGCAAAATGCAAACCTCTAGATTGAAGGAAAAGGAGAACAAGGACAAAAATTAGATTTCCTGCCAGCTCAGTAACTTTAAGAACATTCCTTATCCATTCAAGTTTGTAATTCCAAGTTTAATAGTTTCAAATACAGTTAGATGAACCTTCTTTGTCAGCGGTTATTCTACTCAAAATGGGTTATCTTTTTCTCCCCAGGGCATGTGTGGTTGTTATTGCTTCTCTGGCTGCACTTTGTAGGGTAGTATAGATTTCTCCAAGTGCCATGAATTTATAGTCAGAAGACTTAGACTCTATTATTTGGGTCTTATTCATTTATTCAGTCTTTAATTGAACACCACTGTGTGATTGTCAAGAACTGTGAAGGCTGTGAGATTTTACCCCATTGATTAGCTAACAAGTTAACCAGTCACAGATTCATAGATGCTGGCTGATGACATAAGACTCTTGAGTCAAAGACAATGGACTTTATTACTGAAGGCACAGCAAGCAGCACGAGTAGCATATTTTTCCCAGTTTTTTCCTTGTCCCCAGGTCCCATGGAGCAATGCAGATTGGATCAGATGAATGCCTCCACATGCAGTGGGTTGCATTTCAGGAAAAGAACCCTGAATTTAGAGGACTTGAATCATTTATACTGGACAGTCAGCAAGCCCAGTCTTTTCGCTAAAGAGAGACACTCTCAGTCTTCAAAGGCTGTTTGCTGTACAAACTTCATTGAAGACATTCTTGAGCAATAGACAGTCAATATCTCTGATCCTAAGACATGCAGAAATGTGTCAGATCCATGGAAAAGTTCTCCCAGCAGGGCTAAGCCTGAATTAGCACTTAAAAAGCTAAAGAAGTATGACCTCAGTCCTCCATAATTCAGTGGAAGATCAACTACCTGATGTGGAACCACAAGCAAAACGTTTCACTTTTCAGTGCTTTTCTTTTCTGTGATTACAAAATAGGAATGATATCGCTCACTCAATGCTTATTTTGAGAAATAAAGGAAAAAGAACAGTCTGACAAATGCTTTGAGTTTCAAGATGGACACTAAAATAAGAGAACATCATATAAAAACATACTGGGTCCTAATCACACTTTTATTCTCCAGTGACTTTGGGGAAGGTATGACAAATGTACAGATATTATATTCTGATGAGGTGGAAATACTTTTTTTTTTTTTTGTAGGTGCCGAACATGAGTTTAAGCCCTTAGTTTTGTCAAACTATAAAGCTGACTAAACATGTTTAAACACTATTTTTATTGAAACTGCTGTTTAGATTTCTTAAGAAATCAAATAGGTTTGCTGTCTCTATCATATCACTTTGTAGCTGGAGAAGAGTACTGATCTATGATTCTTGAGTCCTTTTATCTCCCCCAGATCTCTCATCATCTCAAACACACAGCTGACAAGTCTTTTTCCCTTTCTGTCTTCCAGCTCAGGGGTAGGAGCTCTCTTCTTCATTCTCCTGGTCTTAACTTCCTCTTTGCTACCTGCTGAATTTTGACATAAAGTCAAACTAGTCTTTCAGTTTGTAAGTGCAAGAATCATTAGATTTTACAAGCTGCCTTTAAAAGTTCCCCTAAATGCAATTAAAGATTTTCCAGCATTCTGTAGTTAGTTTGACTAACATTGTGCTAAACGATATCCTAAATTTCCATAAAGACAGCACTTACCTCCCTGTGCTATGTAACCCCCTTGATGAGAATGCCTCAGCCAGTACCCAAGATCTAGTTAATTGCAACATCTGAAGACAGAGCTCAGAAATATGCATTTTAACAAGTACCACAGGTGATTCTTATAACCACTAAGGTTTGAGAACAGCGCCTTTGAAATAATCACCAATGAAATTTCAATAATTATGTTATCTTATAAATTGTCCTGTAAAATACAAGACACAGACATAAGCCATTTTTTTTTTTTTTTTTTTTTTTTTTTTTTTTTTTTTTTTTTTTTTTTTTTTTTTTTTTTTTTTTTTTTTTTTTTTTTTTTTTTTTGAGACGGAGTTTCGCTCGTTACCCGGGCTGGAGTGCAATGGCGCGATCTCGGCTCACCGCACCCTCTGCCTCCCGGGTTCAGGCAATTCTCCTGCCCCAGCCTCCTGAGTCGCTGGGATTACAGGCACGCGCCACCATGCCCAGCTAATTTTTTGTATTTTTAGTAGAGACGGGGTTTCACCATGTTGACCAGGATGGTCTCGATCTCTTGACCTCGTGATCCACCCGCCTCGGCCTCCCAAAGTGCTGGGATTACAGGCTTGAGCCACCGCGCCCGGCCCCATAAGCCATTTATTGAAAGGCAAACAAGAGATAAACATTTTTAGTTAAATAGGATAATTTCTTTTTTTTTTTTTTTTTTAGTTTTTTTATTGCATTTTAGGTTTTGGGGTACATGTGAAGAACATGCAAGATTGTTGCATAGGTACACACGTGGCAGTGTGATTTGCTGCCTTCCTCCCCTTCACCTATATCTGGCATTTCTCCCCATGCTCTCTCTCCCCAACTCCCCACCTCCTGCTGTCCCTCCCCTATTTCCCCCCAACTGACCCCAGTGTGTAGTGCTCCCCTCCTTGTGTCCATGTGTTTTCATTGTTCAACACCTGCCTGTGAGTGAGAACATGTGGTGTTTGATTTTCTGCTCTTGTGTCAGTTTGCTGAGAATGATGGTTTCCAGGTTCATCCATGTCCCTACAAAGGACACCAACTCATCGTTTTTGATGGCTGCATAATATTCCATGGTGTATATGTGCCATATTTTCCCTGTCCAGTCTATCATTGATGGGCATTTGGGTTGGTTCCAGGTCTTTGCTATTGTAAACTGTGCTGCAATGAACATTCGTGCGCATGTGTCCTTATGTTAGAATGATTTATAATCCTTTGGATATATACCCAGTAATGGGATTGCTGGGTCAAATGGAATTTCTATTTCTAGGTCCTTGAGGAATCGCCACACTGTCTTCCACAATGGTTGAACTAATTTACACTCCCACCAACAGTGTAAAAGTGTTCCTTAAATAGGATAATTTCTAAACTGCAAGTCTATCTTAATGATACACAAAAATAGTTCAATTTCCTTTATTAAAAAGCAAGAAGTCTAAAAGAATTCTTGAATTAAATATCCAACAATAGAAAAACAGTGAAAGGACAATATATCAACCCAATGGAATATTTTGCAGCTTTTATAAATTATCACTATGAAAACCATTAAGCAATATAAAAATATGCATTAGAAAATAGCAACAATGTAGAGCACAAAATTGCATGTACATGACTGCAACTAAATATCCTCTGTATTTGAAAAGAAAAAAAAAAAGAAAATGTCAGAGTTGTCAGATTATGGGAAAGTTGTCTCCTTCAAATTTTTTTAAAGAAATATATTTACTACTGTATTTTTTCTACAATTGAAGCTAAAGAGATAGATTGTGACAGAGCTTGGGAATCCTAATTACAGGCTCTGCCTAACAATTCTACTAAGTAAATTAACACTATTTTGCAAGTATCATGAAACAAGAGAAAAGGTGAAGGTGACTCGTTCTGTTTACCTTGATTTCTCATGGGGCTTAGATTTCACTTTAATAGATTATGATCTTTTTGTTTCCCATCATCTTCCCACTAATATGTAGCCTCCTTTCATCAAGAGTTCTTAACTCACTTCTCAGTCTAGAAATTACATTCTCTCCCTCTTCCCTTAAAGGCCTCAGATACCTGCCTTTTCCCTCTCTGGAAATCAATGGGTCACCTGGCCAAACTTCGAATTTACGATAAATTTTGCTCTGAGTGCAAAAGCTACTAAGTGGTCTATCAGAACTGAATATATTTGTTTTTTATTGTAGTTGTTGTTCTTTGGGTTTCAAGTTAGGAAGAGAGAATTTTTCCCTTCCACCTAAAAGTTGTAAACATATGATATAGAGGTTTCCAAGATGAAATACTCTTCTTAAACCACACCTTTATTTTTATAAGCAGCACTGGATCTTGTGTCAGGAGCATCATGAAATTTTCAGGAGGTACACTACACAGAAGCTCAGGCAAGAGGTTGAGGAGCAGCCAACATTCAGTCCAAACTCTCCTCACCCAGATCTGGTTCTTTTGTTAATGTAAATGCTGGAAGGAGAACAAATCAGCTTTAAGTTTACTTATGTTAAAGCTCCTTCATTACGTGATTTTCACCTCATCAAAAATGCCTGCCCAGGAGATGCTTCAATATAACAGATGACTTGTGGATACAGAATTGTTCCCTTTTCTAGTCTTTTTTGACTGTACTAAGAAACAAAATGCTGGATCAGACCCTGCCAAGACCACTGCTAGTGTTCAGTTTCTTCAGTGCACACAGATGGCTGAACAGAGTATGGCTTGTATTTCCATGACTTACAGAGAACAATCTTCAGCTCTAACATCTGCCCTACCCAAGCACAGCTCCAGGGAAGCTCAGTTAACAGTGATGCTGGTGCCTCTGGAAATGGCACAGCATTAGAATAAAAGATGTAAGTTGATACTGTTTAACTACAGTAAGCTCTATTTATGAGCTTTTACCTTCAGAATATATACAGGTATCTAGGACAGTTGTATATCTAAGAAGTCATACAAATTTTCATCATTCTTATTACTCTCATATAAACTCTGAGTAAAGAGGAAATCAGTCAAACATTGAATTGGAGGTGGGAAGAACCCAAAATAATGCACTAAGTTTCAGACTAGTTATAAAACTGTATTTTCCACTTAGCTAATCCTTACCAGATTAATGCGTGCTCTCACTATGCTTAGTATTGAAACCATAACTTGTGACAATCATGTGCCCATACAGCTGTCCCAAATCACCACAGGTCTGCTTCTGTAGTGGAATCCATCTTACAACTATTATCAATTCACTGATATTTTTAATAGAGTTGCTCATTTCTAATACATTCTCTAGTTCAGACCAAGCAAAACTACAGCTTTCATTTTGGTTATTCAGTATTTAGCACCCATTTTGTGGAGTTGCTACCAAAAAAAAAAAAAAAAATTCCTTCTGAGCTCAGCCTTAGTGATTCAAGCAGTCTTGAATCCATCAAATCATATGGAAGAGGAAGCCCCAGAATAAATTTTTGAGAACAGTCTGCTTTATTCAGTCCCATCAATAATTCAGAAACATACAGGGTCTTAGGAATCCATCATGTTAACTATTGAAGACTAAACTGATCTCTAAATTAGAATGTAGTAGCTATAGGGGTGGAAAGATTTCTTTCCTTGCCCATTGCAAGGTTTATGGCTGACATTTCTATAACAAAAGACAAATTAACAAGAGAAAAGCATACAATGTATTTAATAAAAAGTTTTTGTGACACCAGAGGATTCAGAAATGAAGAATCAAAGACCTAGGGAAAACTGTGTATTTTTACGGACAGTCATGTAGAAATGATTGGAAGACAAAAGGGTATGAGCTAAACGTAACAGCCTGGAGGGAACTCCACAAGGCCTTTGTTCAGATTCTTCTTGACCTCTCTGTGTGACATTCCTTTCCTTGGGGTATAGGTCAGGATACCTGTCACATGAGGATCTTATGACCTACTTTCAGGAGAGGGAGGTCAGGGAATTCTTAGATGGCTAACTCTCAGGGGAGAAAAGCAGGAAGCAGTCAGAGAATAACCTTATTGCTTCAGCTGTTTTCGCAATTCCCAAGGTACTATACATTGGGGTATGTGTTCTGACCCCCAAGAGCCTACAATTTTATTCCATCTCTGTACCCAAGTCTAACTCATATGAAGCTTCAAGCACTATGCAGCTCTAACTTTTCTTGGCCACCTCCAGACCTGGGCCAGTCTGACCCTTCACCTATAATTCAAAAGAGTGCCAGGCCAGGAATAGCAGCTAAAGGGAATCTGGGAGCTGGGTCAGCATTTGGCTCTTCAGCTCCACAGGGAGAGAAGAAGCATATCCTAGGGTGGGGATAGTTGAAGAATTACCAAAAAGAGAATGATAGGAGATGAGGAGAAGCAAACGGAAACAGAGTTCATGGCCATGGCCCCCTGTCACGATGTAAGGCCCAGCTGTTGACCTTGAGCTAATATGTGTTTCTAAGTAAGTTGTTTGTTCCTTCTTAAGTAATTAGCAGCCATCCATTGTGTTTGAGACACATCCTTATGGATATAAATATGGTAGGCCGGGCATGGTGGTTCATGCCTGTAATCCCACTGCTTTGGGAATCCAAGGTGGGAAGATTGCTCGAGTCCAGGAGTTTGAAACCAGCCTGAGGAACATAGCAAGACTCTATATCAATAAAATATTTTTAAAATAGCTGTGCATGGTGGTGCACACTTGTAGTCCTGCTTTCCTGGAAAGCTGAGGCAGGAGGATGGCTCTAGCCCAGGAGTTCAAGGCTGCAGTGAGCCATGATCACACCACTGCATTCTAGCCTGGGTGACAGAATGAGACTCTGCTCAAAAAAAGAAAAAAGAAAAAAAAAATAAAGGAGAGAGAAAGAAAGATGCTATAGCAGTCTCCTCTGTTCTGTGGAGAGCACAGCATGTTTGCCATAGAAAGACCACAGGTTCTGAAGACAAGCACACCTGAGTTCAAAAACTGTATCTGTCATTTACTATCTATGTCCAAGTTACTTAGTCTCTGAACCTGCTTGATCTTCTGAAAAATATCTAAAGGGTAGTTGTGAAAATGATGTGAGAAAAACTGGCACCCAATAAAAGTTAGCATCTTGCTACTTTCCTTCATAGGAATTTGCAAACTAGGTGTCAAGGTAATAAAAAAGAATCTCCACACTTCCAAGATTAGCCTTTTGTGGAGCTGCTCCACTTCAAGGCAGTCTAATTAACACTCATTCTTCACCTTCACCCACACATTCATCAGTTTCAACAACGATTAATCACTAGCAAGAGGTCACAAAGCAGATCCAGGCCTCCTGAGTCTTAATCCCAATTTATACTTCTGAGTATCTGTTTGTGACAGGAAATTTAAATAAGATGAAAACAATACTTTTTTTGTGGTTTAAAATGCACATATAGACCTTCAAATCCATGCTCCCTCTCATCCTTCCAAATTCTAACATGAGTAAACAAAATTTCTAATTGAATGCTTACTCCAATTTTTATGCTAATTTATATGGCATGTATTTATGCTACAGTAGAGCTGCTATTTTATGGATTGTAACTGCTATTTTTCCCTTTTAGGTCTAAAACAATAACATTTTGGAGTTTACAATGCACACTGTATATAACCATCAGCTGAGGACATTTTTAAATTACTGATGCTTGGGACAGACCTCAGTCCAATTAAATCAGAATCTCTATGGGTAGCATCCAGATACTGGCTGCGGGGCATTTGCGAAGCTCTCTGGGTAATTTTAATGAGCAGCCTGAGAGATGTAGGATGGGGGAGATTTGACTACATTTTCCTCTCTTATTTACTATATTTCAGAGTCCCTCACTGTGCTACTTACTGATCATTCTGAGTACCAATTTCAGCCAAAACACTGGATGGGATTATGGAAGAACCACATCATCTCTTCCCAAGAAGGAGCCCTGTGAGTTTGCCATGACTTTCCAGGCACATCCCAGCAGCATTTCCTATTAAGAAGCTCTTCCTTTCATCCTTCCTAATGTCTTAACCAGGCTCTGTGTGCCCTACCTGCTCTGGGGCTCCTCTCTTAATCTTACCCTTAGATTACTCCCATTGTGGGGTCATAATAGACCTTGTTCTGTCTGCTAGTCCTTTAGGCCCTGGTTTTCCTCCACAAAACAGATGTCCCTAAGAATCACCTGAGGATCTTGCTAAAATGTAGGTTCTGAATCAGAAATGCAGGGGCAGGGCCCTGAGATTCTGTATTTCTAACAATTGCTCAGATGATGCTGATGCTGCCAACCTGCTGACCACACTTAAATAGCAAAGATATCAATGGTCTTTTTCACCTCTAATTGTGAGCAGAACATAATTCAACTGTTTCAAGTTCTTTTTTCTTTTGTCAGACATTTTTTACCACTTCTGATATATTTGATGTTGAGTCTTTGGATGAAAGTATATTCCATAATTAAAGCATTGGTCCTATGGAAACACACAGTCCGTTTATGATAACCCACTTTTATATTCAGTGCATAGAAAGCATCATGGTGAAAAGAGAGACTTTCTGGATAAACTGAGTCTGGGGTTTGATGCCATTTTTGCCCCACCCTCTATTTGCCATCATTCAAAGAATATGGTCTCTTGCTAACTAGGTTTCCTGTTCCTTTGCCAATTGTCATATCGCTGGATAGTGTGTGGCTTCAATCAGAACTTCCAAAATGTTTGAATTTTATGAACTAGCAATATTTTCAAAAACATTTTGGGGAATGATATAAGATTGTCAATCTTTAATTTGCTAAGCAAAGATATAAAAACAAATAACTACCATTCATTAACAGTGCTGTTTTATTTTTTAAAAGCACATATTAATACCAAAACATAACTAGGAGGGAACTATTCTCAAAATTTTAAAAACAGTTCTTTAAAAGTGAATAAACTTAGCTTTAAAGGAAAAATCATTACATTAGCCTTAGCCTTCTCATTTCACCTGGTCAGATAAAAACTTCACAAACAATAGTCCATAAACTCTGCTTTAGGTACAACAGTAGGCTTAAGTAACAGGAGACACTTTTCATAGCAGGTAATATTTTCCTCATCAGTAACAACAACTAGGGTCTTTGTGCAGAGAATGAACTTGCTCTTTCTGAATCAGATTTGAAAATCAGCACCAACCTAAACCATTCCCAGGTTTATCATCCTTTCCACGCTCTGTGCAGTAGACACCCAGCTGTTCCTGGAAGGCTGGTTTCTATTTGCCCCATCCTAGCTTCCTTCTCCTACCTACTGGTCCATATTGATAGGCTCTATGACATCCTAGTTACTGCAATCCTTTTTCCTGTGTATGGAGGAAATGCCAGCCCTAGACAAGAGAGCTTTCTGTTTTTTAAGTTTTTCCAGAATATGAATGCTTGATTCCCACCAAATCACCACTGATTGCTTTACAAGGTGTGGGCTGAATTTATGAGCAGTCCACACAAGATAAGTACCTAGAAGAGAAACAAGTTCCTGAGTCACTGTCAGGATTTAATTCTGTAATCACTTTTAAGAATTTCTGTTGGATTTGTAGAGAAGGCAAAATTCTGTTTTCCCATGCTTTAAAACTGGCTTCAATGACAATAAAGACAAAATCAACGAAAATGCTTTTGAAATTAGAGAAATAAAAACTTCTGAAATCTTTACAAGTAGGCAAGCTGTGAAAGCAGTAGCAGGGTGCTTCCTGCTGAGTCATGAAGTGGGATGAATCATACAGTCAAGCAATTCAAGGCCACAGACAACAGAACTCAAGCAAGAGAGTAGCAGGAATCAAGCCCAGATTGTAAATTCAGGATTGGAAACATAATTGAAATCAGGAGTAAAGCAGAAATATCACAGGAACACAGGCTGTTTGAGTCTGGTGAACATGCCAAAATTAGAAACATGGTATAACAGAATTAGGTCATTATTTGAGGATCAGAAACACAGACCAGAGATAGATGGATGCTAAGTGAAGCCCCCTGATTCAGGCTTCCTGGGAAAGAAGGCCTAAGAGACCTTAAGTAGATCTTTTGGAAATCTTCATCAGCCCTACCTACAAAATTATTCCCATTTATCCAGTCTATCCACTCGCCTGTCTGGGAACTACCCTGAAAGAATGATGAAAGTCTCTGAGACTAATTCTGCACACCAAACTGGTCCAACCATATTGACTGAAGCAATACTTTAAGAAAACAAGTCCACAAATCAAACCATCTTGTTATGTTTATAGATATAACATGAATCTAAACTTTGAGTTTAAATTGTCACAGTAGTAAAATTACATATAGCAGTATATGTAGGCTTTTTTCTGTGGATTCTGATCTTCATCCAAAGCCCTAGAAGAGAATAGTATTAAGAACCCACATTATGGATTTTTTAAAAAGCTGATCTAGAAATTCAACCCCCCAAAAAAGGAGGAAAGATGATAAATCCTAGCAAGATTATAGTGGGAGGTTGCCAAGAAAGTGAAATTAGAACAGTGTATTTTCTCTACCCATTACATGCTAGGATTTGGTAGAGTATTCACACACACACACACACACACACACACACACACACACACACACACACACAATGCATCAAACCAAATGAAAGGCAGAACCTCTCTGAAAGCCTGACCAGTGACCATTGTCCACGGAAGTTATTGCTTTGTACAAACTCTTACCTCGAAAAGTTTAAAGGAAAGAAGCTGACCCTGAAAACAGAGCAAAGAGAGAGTTGTTGTGCAACTGACCCACCTTTCTTGAGCTTAACAGAGAAATAATACAGATTTTTTGATAGTCCAAGTGAACAGTAATCAGGTTTCCTAGTCTGTTTCTGCTGCTGTAATGAAATACCTTCAACTGGATAATGTATTCTTTTTTTTTCTTTTTTTTTTCCCCATACAGGGTCTGGCTCTGTCACCCAGACTGGAGTGCAGTGGTAAATTTTGCCATGTTGCCTGGTTGGGTAATTTATAAACAATAGAAATGTATTTCTCACTGTTCTAGAGGATAAAGTCCAAAATCAAGACATCAGCAGATTCTGTGTTTGGTGACAGCCAATTTCTCATAGATGGTGTCTTCTTACCCCCAGTACCTCAAAATGTGACTGTATTTGGAGACAGAACTTTTAAAGAGATGATCAAGTTAAAATGGCTGTACCTGGTAGGATGGAAAGGGCAAAAGGGGCTCCCTTCTGCCCTTTATTTGGCAGAAATAAAAGTCTTTGGGATCCCTCAAAAACTTTTATAGGGGCACAAATCTCATTCATGAGGATGGAACCCTCATGACCTAATCATTTCCCAAAAACTTCACTACTTAATACCTTTACCTTGGGGTTTAGATTTTAACATTCAAATGTTGAAGGGACACAAACATTCAGACCATAGCATCAGGTTTAGTTCAAACTCCCATGCCAAAAAAGTCTACCTGGGTTATATTATTGAAACAGGGGCTGAGGAGCAATTGAAAGAAGTAAGCTAGATTGCATTGCTTACACTAGGGACAGAATAAGTATTTCATAAACAATTGGATGTCTGCCCTACGTAGAGGTCTTAAAAGCCCGATTACCACTCCAGCCAACCAGTAGTACATCTTCTGTCCCATATTCTCCTCCCTCTTCACAACTCCATCCCCACATCTGGAAAATCCAAAGATTAAAAAATGAAAAAGAGGACCAGGGAATGAAAGAGTAAGGCAGGAAAATAATGAAGAGGCTCACTATGTCTCTTTCTGCCTCCTTTGCTCACTACTGTTTCTGAGCCCAAGTCAGCCCAAGGTGGAAGAAAGGTTGAAGTTTTTATTTATATTGAACAGTACTTTTCAATACTTAAAATAAGACTGTACCCTAAAAATGGAAAGGGGACAACACATTGCAATTTACCTAGACTTCATCTAGGGTCAGGAAAAAATGCAAATAGCACAGATAAAAGGCAATAGTGAGAAAAGAAAGTAAGTGGCTTTCTGCAAATATCATGCTAAGTTTAGTTCATCCAATGTTATGGGCTAAAGTGAGTCCCATCAGATTCTTGTGTTTAAACCCTAACTCCCAGTACCTCAGAAAGTGACTGGGGAGATACAGCTTTTAAAGAGATGATCAAGTTAAAATGGGGCCACTAGGGTGGGCTGTAATCTAATCAGACTGGTGTCCTTATAATAAGAGGAAATTTTGCCACACACAGACACAAGGGACCTGCCTGCCAAGGGGAACCACCCTGTGAAGGAGCAGAAGAGAGCAGCTAACTGCAAGCCAAGGAGAGAGGCCTGGAATGGGTTCTTTCATCATGGCCTTTAAAGGGAACTAACCTTGCCAGCACTTTAATTTTGGACCTCCAATCTCCAGAACTGTGAGAAAATAAATTTCTGTTGTTTAAGCCCCTAATCAGTGGTATTTTGTTATGGCAGCCCCAGCAGATAACACATTGAATAAACTGGTTAATGCAGGGGGGGGAAATTCTACTACTTATAAGTTTAAGTGCTCTATATCTTATAGCTGCACAAACTTTCTGAACTACATCCCTATCAAATCTTAAATTAACCTAAAAAGTCAATTTAGAATTCTGTGTCTTTTATAAAGTTTCACCATCTTTCAGAGAGAAGAAATAAACTTTCATATCTTCAAATGTTCTATAACATAAAGTCTGAAGTTTTGTAGCCTGTTACTGCATCTTATGTCAGAAATAGAAACAATTTTTCTTCCTACATAAACTTTCCTCATTAACATAAACATATGTTCAGACAAGAGTATATTCAAGGTTTTAACCATGTTTCTGTGGATAAAAAATAATACTCAGAGCTCATTAAAATAGTTTGATACCATTTGTCAAAAGTTTCAAGAGAGAACGTTGATTAAAATACAGGGAGTTGGTTAAAATCCTTTCCTCAGCCTTTTGGGGTAATTTACCACTTTCAATCACCTTAAAGTTTAATAGCCAATAACAGTATTAGAGTTCTCTTTCATGAGGTATATTTTAACTGGGGTCAAAGTATACAACAAATAAAGATCTAACCTATTTCAGATATCATTCAAGGAATATTTGAGGAACCCCAAGAGGTTGGTGGGGACTGTACCTATAAAGATACTTTATAGTTAACATCTGCTTCACTGACCTTCATATAATATAGGTAATATACTTAAAGCTATTGCTGAATGTTGACGTAACAGGGTATAATGAAAACTAATCCCCTGCATTCAAAAGTGTCAGTTTGATTGTATTGCTTACACCAGGGACAGAATAAGTATTTCACTTATTCTGAGATCATGCCACTGTACTCCAGCCTGGGCAACAGAGCAAGACTATATCTCAAAAGTAAATAAATTAATTAAAATTTTTAAAAGACCAGTTTTTTCCCCATCTCTCTTTTTGACTAACTCGTGATGGTTTTATCCTGTGGTTGAAGCCCTTTGTAGCTTTAGGCTGGTTGCCAGCCAGCTAAATATGTATTGCATCCCAGCTTCAAAGCCACCTTTCATTGTCTGCTTGGCAAAAATGAAGCTAGAATATTGAAATATTTCTTCTTTGCAGTGACAACAGTGTCAAGCTTTGTCAGTATAGGTAGGTAGATGGAGAGACACTACAAGAGGAATAGGGCTTCTCTTCCTGGTTGTGGTGTTTTCCATTTTCTTCTTGTTCCTATCTCATGGTTACCAGCTGTGCATGTAAGGTTGATTTAGTGACACCCCATCAAGTTGCAGTGGCATAAATACAGATGGCTCCCCATCGAGTCGCAGTGGCATTCCTAATGACAGCTTCCCGATGAATCTCACAGACGTCCTGAAACAGCTTCCCAGTCTTGGCCCTCTTGCACTTTGGAGGGGTGTTTACTCCCTGCCCAGCATCTGTGGATCAGTGCTGGCCTGGGCAACCAAGCACACTTCTCTGCAATCTTGTGGTCTACAACCACACTTTTTCCACTGTGGTCTAAATTCCGGCCTTGGGAAGGAGGGCTCTTTCCCACTTTTGTTGCTTCTTTGGGTATTCTTCCTGAGCCCCAGATATCCTTTTGAGTTATCTTTACTCCTTTGTAAATCAGCACCTGGTATAGTTAATAGTTATTTATATTAAACTTTCCCTGTTCAAATTACTGTCTGATTTGTCTCCTGATTGAACCTGGACTGGTATAAGAGGGGGTGGGGAAAAAGGCCTTCATTCCTAAGGAATAAACTTTCAAAGCACTTATTTAAAAACCCAAACTATGCAAAGAACCAGAAAGGTAGTTTGACCTTCTGCCAGAGTAATCTATTTCAAACAAGCCTAATATCCTGATAACAAATGACATTTTAAAAAACTAGTAAGCATTCAAATCCTCAACAATTTCTCATATTAAACCCTCAACCAAAAAAATCAAACTCTTAAACTAAAAATTCAAACTGAAATATACAAGGGACTTAACCAACTGTTAACTTTCAGTATTGTACCCAAATGAGTATGTTCTGTATTTAGTTTAAAAATTATCTGGAGGGAGCAGGGAAAAGAAGCCTGACTAGCTAGACTTTATACGTCTGTTTTCTGCAAAAATATTATCACAAATTAAGCCAGGTGCAGTGACTAGTCCCAGCTACCCAGGAGGCTAAAACAGGGGATTGCTTGAGCCCAGGAGTTCAAAGCTGCAATAAGCTCTGATCATACCTGATAATGGTCCCTGCCCTGCAGCCCAGAGTTTATGGATTATCCTTTCAACTCTCCCTCTTTCCCTTCTCCTCTCTTCTTTCTCACTGTCATTGGGTCTTAGAGGTTAAATATGTTAACATTTGTTATCTTCCTCATTTATAGAGAATTACAACTATGGACTATTAATCCTGCTAATGTTAGAAATTGTATCAGTACTAATGAAGAGACCTCTATCTCAAAAAACCACACACAATTACAAAATAGACCACAAACAGGCCATGTTGGAAATGCAAGATCTGCAGTCGTAATACTTTGCATATGGTATTCAGAGTCCCACACTTAGAGTGGTAATGAACAAGTCATACCTGTCTCACAGGCTTGTTTGTAAAGATGCATACTTAGAGCAGTGGAACAAATCTCCATAAAGGCTATTTTTTGACATGGAGCAAATCTCCATAAAGGCTATTTTTTGTGGTTATTGTTGTATTCATGACTCCTTTTTGACCATATAGAGTATTATAGAAAGAAGATTTCAATTGCTAGTAATAGAAAATCCAACTCAAACTAGCTTAAACAAGAAGAGGAAACCTTGAGGATTATATAATTCATAATTCAAAAGTCAAGAGGTAGAGTAAGCTTTAAAGTTGTTTGATCCAGTGGCTTAGCAGTATCATTAAAGACCCATTTTTTGACCAGGCACAGTGGCTTACACCTGTAATCCCAGCACTTTGGGAAGCCAAGATGGATGGATCGCTTGATGCCAGGAATTCAAGACCAACCTGGGCAACATGGTGAAACCCATCTCTACTAAAAACACAAACATTAGCCAGGCACAGTGGCATGCATCTGTAATCCCAGATACTCGGGAGGCCGAGGCACAAGAATTGCTTAAACCCAGGAGGCAGAGGTTGCAGTGAGCTGAGATCATGCCGCTGTACTCCAGCCTGAGCAACAGAGCAAGACTACATCTCAAAAGTAAATAAATTAAAAATTTTAGAAGACTAATTTTTTCTCCATCTCTCTTTTTGGCCATCTCATAATGGTTTTATCCTGTGGCTGAAGCCCTTTGTAGCTTTAGGCTGGTTGTCAGCCTAAATAATGAAGGCTGTGCTTCACTTTTACTTTCAGCTGTGTAATCCAAGCAAGTGTCCTTGTATTCACCAAAATTAGACTGGCTTGTGTCATGCACTCCACCCTCATCCAATAACAAAGATCAGAGAGATATAATGTACTGACTGGCTTGAGCCAGTACTAGCCTACCCATGGACGGTGGGTAGCTTCACGAACAGTACATAGGCTACAAGGGGAAAAAGGAAAAGGCAATATAGACGTTGCATAGACAAACAAAAATTATCTTGCTTAAATAATTTAACTTCTCTCCATCTAGTTTTCCTGCAAACCTTGTCTGAATTCACATTATAATTTTACACAAACAGTGAAGAAAAATGCAGCAATGAATAAACAACAACAACAAAGAAACTCTCATAGCCTTATCATGTGTTCAGGGTTTTAAATCCTTCACATATAATTCACTCAATTATCAAAACTACCACAAGGTTTAGGCAAGACCTTTGTCAAAGGTGAAGTCGGGATTTGGAATACGGCACTATGGCTCCAGCACCTATTTGCCTAACTCTTCTGCGAGGAGATGGGTGTTACTTCTGACGTGCTGCAGATAGTGTTACTGGGCTTGGTTCTATGGCTCCCTCTCCCAAGAGGCAATCAGCATAACAGTTGATGAATGAAGGATTAAAGAATAAATGATGTAAGAAGTGTTTCTACAAAGTTTTCTTTTTCGTTCACACTATATTTTAAAATTTCAAACCCACTGACGAGAAGAATAAAGCACACAGTTCTTTCAACAATTGAATAATTAGAAAAAAGTTCACCAATTCCATCCCACTCAGCTTCCAAACCTTAACAGCATCTTCAAATTATAATGCTAAAGGTGATCAAGTACTTTGAAGCCAGGATCTCCAATACCAGTGAAAATCTGTCAAAATTATGAGTCAGCCGTTTGATATGTAGAAAGTCAATTAATCTTTTTGTGTCTCAGTTTCCTGCTCTTTGAAGTGAAGAGATTTAACTTAAAAATATCTTTTAGAAATGGCATGCCTACACACAGAATTACCTCTACACTTTTAGAACCACTTCAATCTTTCCTCCTCAAACAATAGCTTCTGATTTTACTTGAAACCCATGTTTATTGGATATTTTATCATGGCTCTGGCATCCCACCAAAAATGATAAAATTTAAAAGGAACTGAACTGGTAAACCAAGGAATAAATACACAAGGGACTTTGAAATCTCTCTGCAAGCTTCAGCTAGTTAATCCTCCCAACATTCCCCTGGAGTCATGCTAAACAGTTTTCAAAGGTCAGATCTCATCAAGAGTCTGACTTATTTTATTGAAGTCATAGAAAAACCCAGAGTTTCTGGATTATTCTTTCCATCCCTCCCTCTATTCTCTTCTCTTTGATTTCTTTCTCACCACCATTGTGTCTTAGAGGTTACAGACAACCTAACATATTTTATCTTCCTCCTTTATAGAGAATTACAAGTGTTAACTATTAATATTAATCCCGCTAATGTTAGAAATTGTATCAGTAACAAATTACTGTGTTCCCACATAGAAAATTACTGATGACAGGCATTTCATAGAAATTTCAATTTCATGAATTTATAAATCCAAAAGAAATATATTTCAAGTAACACAAATTTGTTTTCTACAATTTATAAATTACTGACCTCTTTGAGGGGAGTTTAGTAATTTCTATTTTATCCTGCTATCAAAACCACTTTTCTGGGTTTCTCAGTTTAGAAAGAAAATGCCTATGAGGCTTATTCTTTTGGTTGGTGTTTCTCAACAACTTTAGAAAAGAGAAATTCCAATGCATAGATCAAAATAGAAAGGTTATTTGGTAATAAACTAAATGTATTGCTATCTTGGCCAATAAAACCGAAAGTAGAATGTATAATATCTGAAAAAATTCTTCAATGGTGAGATGTCTCATTCTCTGATTAAATTCTGTCAGCTTACAGAGACTTTTTATGGAAACTTAAAGAGTTCACCTTGTACCCTGTAAAAAATATCATGCATTTTTTTTGAGACATACTAAGCTATACACAACAGATTAGAAAAGAAAAAATTGAAGGATGAGTAAAACTGCAGAAACAAACGTGCATTATCATCTTCCTTGACTAATGGTATTGAATCTGCTCCAAGGTTGCCCTATTTTTCAAAATTGGCATTTGAAAAAGAGGCAGCAAGTCTAATTTGCTCCTCCACTTCTCAACAAGAGCACCTGTATTAGTCCGTTTGCATGCCACATAAAGAACTGCCCTAGACTGGGTAATTTATAAAGGAAAGCGGTTTAATTGACTCACGGTTCAGCAGGGTTGCGGAGGCCTCAGAAAATGTACAATTATGATAGAAGATGAAGAGGAAGCAAAGCGACTTCTTCACAAGGTAGCAGGAAGTGCCAAGTGAAGGGGGAAGAGCCCCTTATAAAATGAATAGATCTCGTGAGAACTATCACGAGAACAGCATGGGGGAAAGCCCCTCCCACCATGATTCAATTACCTCCACCTGGTCTCTTCCTTCACACGTGGGGATTATGAGGACACAAAGCCCGACCATATCAGCACCGCTTCTGCATAACACTCCTTTCCCCTTCCCATCCTCCTGCTATCTTCAATTATGCTACTCTTAACATGCCCATCCCAAGACCAAAGTAGGTCTTGAGCAGAAATTGAAGGTGGTATATTCTAAGTTAAGTTCTTTTCAGCCTGGAAGCTTCCACAACTAGACATAAGAAGAAATCAAAAGTGGTAGAGAATGCATCTGAATTTTTTTCCACCTCCCTTAAAATTTCATGCTATCAATGAATGAGAGAATCCTCACTAGATAAAGTGCACTGTACTGGGCACTCCCAGGTACACTAAAAGTTGTTAAGAGTATGGACTTTGGAGACAGACACCTCAGTTTCCACTTACTATTCTAATAGGTATGTACCAGCTGGGTGTGGTGGCTCACACCTGTAATCCCAGCACTTTGTGAGGCAGAGGCAGGAGGATCACCTGAGGTCGAGAGTTCAAGACCAGCCTAACCAACATGGAGAAACCCCATCTCTACTAAAAGTACAAAAAGTAGCTGGGCGTGGTGGCAGATACCTGTAATCCCAGCTATTTGGGAGGCTGAGGCAGGAGAATCATTTGAACCCAGGAGATGGAGGTTGCAGTTAGCTGAAATCACGCCATTGCACTCCAGCCTGGGCAACAAGAACGAAACTCTGTCTCAAAAAAAAAAAAAAAATATATATATATATATATATAGCTATGTGTAATTGGTCAACTCAGTCTACTTCCTTATGCCTCAGTTTTGATTCTATAAAAGAGTACCTCCTTTATAGGGTATTATAAGTATTAAATAAAGTGATACATGTAACATACATAGAATTGTGCCAGGACCATAGTAAATTATATATAGGTATTTGTCATTATTAACCATCTGAGATTTTAATCTCTTCTACATTCCCAAATTATGATCATTCATCATGTTTCCTTTTTCCTGGGAAAAGAAGGAACTCATTACCTCTTAAGGGGACTGATCTCATTTTCTGACTATTGGAATGGATCTTTCTATAACGAGCCAATTTTTTTTTTCCTTATAGTTCTAGCTCACTGGTCTGAGGCCTTTCTTGGAGCTATATAAATGAATTTGATATTTGAATATAGTTCTCTGCTTCCCAGTTTCTCTAAGCTAAACATCCTCCATTCCTGCAATCATACACCTGTAATATGGATGAGTATTTAATAACTAGTTTGTCTATGGTCTTAAAGAGTAGTACCCAGAAAGATGGGTCAGAAAGCAGGACTAATGTGTCCCTCATTCTAGAGGGAATTCTAAGGTCCTATTACTTTGAGGATATATTTAGAATTCCCCATATTATCACCTCAAGTAAAACTCAAGTCAGTTTTGTGTGACTGCTACTAATTTGCATCTCATCAACCCTTTCCTTGATTATGCAATTCTTTTCCAGTTTTTGTTCATTTGTGGAATGGTGGTAGGGAGGGGAGTAGTAACTGACAACTTTATAATTATTCCTGTTGAATTTCATTTTGGCATCAGCCTATTACTTGAGTTTGTCAAGAGTAGTTTTTCTTTTTTTTTTTTTTTTTTTTTTTATAAATTTTTTTTTTTTTTTTTTTTTTTTTTTTTCCTCTTTTTTTTGATACCCAAAAGTACATAGCTGTCATACAAAAGGGAGGACAAGGTGTTGAGGAATCCAGGGTCCCACTTTTATTCCTGTTCTCAAAAATGCTACACCTAAGTTAGAGAGAGTAAGAAACACTTATACATTGTTGATAGCAGTGTCAATTAGTTCAACCATTGTGGAAAGCAGTGTGACGATTCCTCAAAGACCTAAAAACAGAACTACCATTCGACCCAGCAATCCCAATAGTAGGTACATACCCAGAGAAATATAAATTTTTCCATCATAAAGATACATGCAGCTGTATGTTCATTGCAGTACTGTTCACAATAGTAAACACATGGAATCCACCTAAATGCCCATCAATGATAGACTGGATAAATAAAATGTGGCATATGTACACCATGAAGTATTATGCAACCATAAAAAAGAATGAGATCATGTTCTTTGCAGGAACATGGGTGGAGCTAGAGGCCATTATCCTTAGCAAATTAACACAGAAACAGAAAACCAAATACCACATGTTCTCACTTATAAATGGGAGGTAAATGATAACACGCGGACACATTGAGGGAAACAACACACACTGGAGGGAGAAGATCAGGAAAAATAACTAATGGTCACAGGCTTCACACCTGGATGACAAAATAACCTGTTTAACAAGCCTGCATAGCACAAGTTTACTCTGAATGTAAAAGTTAAAAAAATTAAAAACCATATGCTCAGGCTACTTCTTAATTGCTTAGCCTATCTGTCTACCTCACAGATTTATTTTTTAAGGACAGATGCTAAGAACACTAAAACTGTGTCTATCTAACTATCATCAAGACTATAAGCCGGGTGCAGTGACTCACACCTATAATCTCAACATTTTGGGAGGCCAGGGTTGATTGTTTGAGCCCAGAAGTTTGAGACCAGTCTGGGCAACATGGTGAGATCTCACCTCTACAAAAGAATTTAAAAAGAAAATTAGCTGGGAGTGGTGGTGCACACCTGCAGTCCCAGCTACTCAGGAGGCTGAAGTAGGAGGATCGTTTGAGTCCAGAAGTTTGAGGCTGCAGTGGGCTATGATTGTAACATTGCCCTCCAGCCAGGAGCAACGGAGAGAGACCCTGTCAAAAAAAGACTATGAATAATCTCCCACAATGTTAAAAGTTAAGATTTTTACAATTATTTTACTAATAAAGCTATGGAAACAAGCAAAAAACCCCACAACCTTAGTCTAAAAATAAAATTAGAGTAAACTTACTGAGAATACGGAGAACGGTATAAAATAAATTTTCAACCCTTGATCCTTATGCTTTGTTTAATCCCTTGGTATCTAGGCATCTCTTCATGAGTAGCTCGAGCTCTAAGAACTGTCTCTCTGTCCACACAGCCAGCACTTTGTATGCATCACTGCTCTCAACTTTGTCAATGAACAGAGTTAAACGTTTGCACGTCTGTCTCTTCCTTAATAACATGAGCTCCTCAAGAGCAAAAAATGCAGTTTAAGAATTTCTGCACCCAGCATGGAGCCTCACACATAGCAGATAATAAATGTTTATTGAATAAATGCAGTTGATCCTTAAACAACATGGGTTTGAACTGTGTGGGTCCACTTATATGTGAATCTATTTTAATAAAAGTTACACCAAGTGTGCCTACC
Organism: Cebus imitator; assembly: GCF_001604975.1. Lineage (NCBI taxonomy): Eukaryota > Metazoa > Chordata > Mammalia > Primates > Cebidae > Cebus > Cebus imitator. The sequence continues at coordinate 5,497,751 of NW_016107325.1, forward strand.
TCCCCTGCCTCCCCTTTCACGTTCTCCTTCTCTTTCACTCCTGCCATCACTGACACAGTAAGACCTTCTCTTCCTCCTTCTCCTCAGCCTGTTCCTATTCAACGTGAAGACAACAAGGATGAAGACCTTCATGATGATCCATTTCCACTTAATAAATACTAAATATATTTTATCTTTCTTATGATTTTTAAATACATTTTCTTTCCTCTAGTTTATTGTTAGAATACAGTACATAACACATATACAAAATATTCATTAATTGATTTTATGTTATGGTTAAGACGTATTAGTAGTTAAGTTTTGAAGGAGTCAAAAGTTATACGAACGGGATTGGTGCAACTGTAATTGACCAAGCATGCTAACTACATGTCCCTCCAGGCATAAGTCCAATCATTAACTTAGGTAACAGCTTAAATATATGAATCGTAAAGAGTAAGGACGTTTTCCCTACCCTACCCCACTCCCTGCATCCACCATATCCCCTTCATCCATTTACTGTGACCAGAAGTTTCATTAAATGGGTATAACTTTAATTGTACAACTAAGACCTAAAATGCAAATATCCCCTCTGGAGAATCAATACTTTGGCATAAATTTTTGTTGAGTTGCAAATAGATCATATAGGTTACTCTGCCCAGCGCACAATTTATAGAGGTTGGGATGGTAGTGAAAAACGAGTATCCCTGCATGTCTCAACTCTCCTTAGCATCAGCCCTGATGTGGCCATGGGCCAATAAAATCCTGAAGCATTTGCCTGCCAGCAGGTAGAGCCTAGAAAACACTGCTGTTTCCACAAATACCGTGCCTAGGGCATGAATTCATCCAGTAGGTGTCCATGTGATCATCTGAACCAAGTTTCTTAATCAAACACCCACCCCAGGCAGCCTGGCTACCTAACTAGCTTCTTGGCCAGAGTTGGAAGCACCTGGGTCTCCCTCTAAAGGAGGGAACCTATTTCTGAATCCTAGTTAGCAATTAAGAGACCTGGCTTTCTTGCTTTCCACTTTCTCTAGAAAAGACTTTCCAGGATTCTTCTTTGCGAGGCCTTTTGACCAGACCTGCACTGAGAACCCTGCCGCCCCATGGCAGTGATGCCCGCATACTTCGACTAGTTATTCACCTCAGCCATTCTTCTCTGCCTGAATAGGAACCTGACTTTTGCCTCCCATCCTCTAACCTGGGCTTCGAGCTGCTCATCCCACTCCCGTCCTGGTCATTATACTCTAAGCCTTGCCAGTCCTGGCTTGGTATCAGTTTGCTTCCTCCTTTGAAGGAAACTCTGCATTTCTGTCTGCACTGGTCACGTGGTTTATGACTCTGAGAGAAAGAAAAAGGCAAGGAGTGGGGAAACAGGGAAAAGGAACTACTAGAGACAACAATAAACTTTCATCTGCCTCACATATTTTGCCTAGTCTAGAACTGGTCAGTGGCATAGGTTTTAAATTTCATGTACTCAGAATTTCTTCAAATAGCTTCTCTAACTGTAGCTTCTCTGTCTTGGCCCTTCTCTTGTCTAGGACCCTCTCTCAAACAATGTCCCACCGGATTAAGGCCACCACGCCCAGGAGTAGCCAGTTCTGCAGGAGGCTGGGTGTCAGCCAAGCTCAAATGCCAAAGTAAACAGAGGAGGGAGGGGGCACAGGATGAAGAGACCAAAGAAAGGGGTATTTCCCAGTATAGACCAGAGGGCTGCTTTATTTAAAAGCTGTGTTTTTAAAACCCTGCTGGTTCAAAACTGTAAATTCTTGAGAAGATTTCCTTTCACTAGTGGCATCTCACTTTTTTGTTTTGCTATCTTTATAGTACTGGATAGGTCGGTTTTATTTTTCCATTGCACATAAGAGCATTTACTATTTAATATTTCATCAGTAAGACAGTTATAAAACCTATAGTTCTGAAAGAAATATAATGTTTCATTGTATGTTAGATGAGTAAGTAGAAGGCTTTTAATTATATAAACAATTTAGCATTTTAGCTACTTTTGAAATTATTTCTTTTGTAGAATAATTTCATCATAAGTAGCAATATCTCAGATTTATTTAACATACAATTTAAGAGAGGGCAGTGTTTCAAAATGGAAAAGAAACTAGACTAAGAATCAGAAGTTCTAAATTCTAGACCTTTTACTAACTGTCAAACTTTAGGTAAGGCCTCAGACTTCTCATCTGTAAAATGCAGGAGCTGAAAAAGGAGGCTGCTTAATTGAGACAGGTTTTTTTTTCCAGCTCAATAACTTTATATGCCAAGAGTGTAGTGCAGTAAAAAAAGAAATCCACTTGGATTCAAAAGACTCAGATTTTAATCTGAGCACTGCTTCTCACTTTACTTGTGACATTGATCATTTACCTCCTGTTTCCCTCATCTGTAATAAAAAGGAAATATAACAGATGTTGTCTAAGGACATTTCCAGCTCTAAAATTTTATATCAAAGAAAAATGTGGTGCACACGCTGTCTTCTGTTTGCATGTAAAATGTGATGTTTTTCTCCAAGTAGCCTAAGAGAAATACATGTATTTGTAAAGCATTTCCCGAATTTGCTAGAACACACATTTATCCCATGAACAGTGAACCTTAGTTCTCAATGCAGAAAAGCTGTCTTCATAGCCTTCTTTGCTTCACCTCTCTTCTGAGTGCCTAAGCTCAGGCTCTGCAAATGAGCTTAAACCTTATTACTACTAAGCTTCTTCCAAGTGACTTCTGTAGACCAAGAAGCAAAGACAGCTATAGTAAATTTGGTTTTTAACCTGCTGTTTATAAATATGTTTCTTAGGTCAAAAAGTGACTTGTTAAAGGCTAAAAAGCCACTTATCAAATAAACTGAACTTTTAAATTTTCTTACATAAAATGCTTAATCCAAAAATATTTTTGTGTTTACAATTCCCGAGGTTGTATTTTTTTGTTGTTAAAATACCTTAACTATTCACATAAAGTATCCTTGCTTCAAAAGGAAGTCAGAGCTACAGTCATGAGTGGTTTACAGAATATTTTCTGATAGTCTTTGCTTCATTTCAATATTGTGCCATGATTGGCTGTTGCTAGCTACAAATAAGGAAGTCTTCAAGTTGGGGGATTTCTCAGTGGAAGTTCCCACTTCAACATAAGGGAGAGCTCTGGACAGTTTGAGCAGCATTGATAGAGCCTGTGGAAAATGTTTTTGGACTGTATAACTGCCTATATCTTTGCAAAGGAATAGTCTACAAAGGAAGACTTGTAACCGGGAGAAGAGGTAATCAAATTTCAATAGTTCCTACTAATTCTCAATCTAGCAAGGTGGCCTGAATGTATTAAACTAAATTGTTGCAGATTTGTTACCCTCTTACTTTTACTATGTAATTTATGACATGATTCAATAATGCCTTTGTATGATGTCACGGTTAGAAATTTGGCCTTTAAAAAATAGCCAGAGATAGTGGCTCATACCTGTAACGTAGCACTTTGGGAGGCTAAGGTGGGAGGATCGCTTGAGCCCAGGAGTTTGAGACTAGCCTGGGCAACATAGTGAGACCCTATCTCTTTTTTTAAAAATAAATAAACAAATAAAAAGGGTCCCTAGCCAAGACCAAGGAAAATTTAAATTTTTAAAATTTTCTTTCTAACTTTTAAGACAGAATTTATGTCTCTACCTGAATGATTTTTTTAAGTTTATATCTGGAATAAAAGCCTTCTCCAACAAATGATTTTTATAACATAATGTAAGACTGAAAGGTATTTGTCTTTAGTTGTTCATAACTTACTAGGCTGAAAAGTAAATTAAAGTAAAAGTGTATTCATAGTTTTTTGGTTATATTTTTAAAAATCAATTCTGGCCAGATCCAGTGTGTCTATTCAAACATTAACTCAAGGCTGGGCACAGTGGCTCACTCCCATAATCCCAGCACTTAGGAAGCTGGGGCCAGCAGATCACCTGAGGTCAGGAGTTGGAGAACAGCCTGGCCAACATAGTGAAACCCCATCTCTACTAAAATACAAAAATTAGCCAAGCATGGTGGCGCATGCCTGTAATCCCAGCTACTCAGGAGGCTGAGGCAGGAGAATCACTTGAACCCAGGAGGCGGAGGTTGCAGTAAGCCGAGATGGTGCCATTGCCTGGGCAACAAGAGCAAAACTCTGTCTCAAAAAGAAAAAAAAAGATTAACTCAAGTTTAGTATTTTTCTTCTCTCATATAAAGCCCATGGTAGTGAATATTTTATTACACTAAAGTATTAATCCTATAGACAGTGCATCTCCTTGGACCATTTAAACTTACACAGTTATAGTAATCTAGTCTTATTCTATTACTAATTAGCTCTTATAGTTTCACAACCAAAAATGAATATTAAATATCACATATTTAAATTATTTTCTTAAGAATAATCATAGGAAAAATGACAGCTCAAAAAGATTAAAAGTCAAGAATTTTTATCACTATTGTTATACTATTATAATAGCTGTCATTTGTTGAATGCCTGCTGGAGGAAAAGAGCCACAGGATCTTCAAGCTTTTAAGTGGTAGGACCAGGGCTTAAATATAAATTCATATTACCTCTTTATCCATGGGTTTCTGTTACTACTGGCCTGCCTTCTTATAATATTAAAATAATATTTGGGAGATGTCATATTCCAAAAGATGGAGATTCTCATGATAGAAAAAGGAAGATGACTTGGCCATGTTCACGCAGCAACCAAGTCATTTTTAGAAGCTTAGGTCTTTCTTCTCACTCACCCACTCCCAACTCTTCACTCCCTCCAGGGTACACTTCCACACACACACAAGTAAGCACACTAGTGTGCCTCCAAGCATTAGCCTTAGAGCCAGAAGAAGACGTCGGGCTGCATACCCAGTCCAACCTGCCTGATGTTCCTGCCTAGCAGCCAACTAGGGCCCTAGAGCAATGTCTATAGTTATTTCTTTTAAACACTCTGGCCATGACAGAGATAACTAAGCAGGTGATTCAAAATAAATAAAGCTCCTCTGAAAAAGTTCCGATTAGAATTTCATGAATCTTATACACGAATTTGAGGAAAGTGATCATCCTTAGAGCATAGAAACTTCCTGTCTGAATATTTTATTAATGTTTTTAATGCATTAAGGTCTCAATAAACATAAAATTTCTTTATTTATCTTTAAATGTATTCCAATATATTTTGTTTGTCTTCTTGTGTATGTAGTAAAGGTACTTGATAGGGATATTTGTTCCACTATATTTTCTAACTAATTATTGCTGGCTTCTTAATTTCACAATTTTACCTTCCATCTAACCATTTTATTTCCCTCATTTGTTCTAAATTATTTTAGGAATTCACATGTGATGCCTAGACAGAAAAAAATATAATTATGTATTGTCCTTTTTTATCCTCTCCATATTGACCAGAGTTTCTGGAACAGTGTTTAATGACAGAGAAGAGAGCAGTCAACCTTGTCTTGTTTCTGATCTCAGTGGGAATTTCCCTAGTGGTTAACATTAAGAATGAGGTTGGCTGTTGGTTTGAGATAAGTACATTTATCATAAAAACCAAATAATTGCCAAGTACTTTGTTTACTAGAGGCTTACTTAAGAAAAAAAAAATAGAGACTTCATGTTAAACTATGCTCTATGTCTTTTTGGTATCGTTAGAAACAACAGTATGGTTTTTCTACTTCAAACTGTATAGTGCTCTGTTGTTACACAAGGCAGTCATTGCATTTTTTAAAACTCCATGTCATCAAAAATCATGTTATAAAAATGATTGCTTTGGTAATGAAGGTAGGTTTATAGTTATAAACTATGTTTTGTTGTTGCTCTGATTAAAATAATAAATTGGTAGTTCAAAAGAAGCCAACCAAACCTACACATTTCCTCTTTTTCTTTTCAATCCACATGCTTAGACACCTCTTCTCTATTATTTTGGCTTCACAATTCTGTTCACAACTCAAACTAACAGAAAAAGAATGAAAACAGTGTGACATAAGCCAAGGAACCCTATCCAGGCAGAGCAACCAGATAAACAAGCAGCTGTTCCTATGCTTTGTGCAAAAACCCCTCTTCCTATGATGACAGTGCTAGCTGCAGACTGCAATTCAGTTACAACTGTGGTAGGCAAAATGTGTGTCCAAATCGATTAATCTTACATCCAAGTTATAATAAGAAAATGTATGCTAAAGAGAAATGTTTGAAATTTACTGAGAATTTCTAATAGTCATATTCACAATTAGAAATTTAGTCTATATTTTTATTTTTGTACTCATAAGTCTAAAAATTAGTCTGCATTTTTATTTTCTAGAACCTATCCCTGGTAGGTTTCGGTATCAAAGTGAGACTAGCTTAATAAAGCAAAATGATAAAAATACCAAATGTTCCAGGTTCTAAAACAAATTCAATAGGAGTTATCTGTTCCTTGAAACAATTAAATAACAAATCCATAATACTGCTGGGCCTTGGCATCCCCTTTGAAAATAATTCTTTAAATGTTTTTACAATGTCTTCTATTGTTATTGATCTATTTGGAGTTTATGCTATTTTTTTTTCATGCAGCATGGTTTATTTGTTTTTGCTTAGAAATGGTGCTTTTAAAAAATTTTTCAATTATATTGGCACACATGGTTTTCTCTTGAACTTTTTAGACCATCTCCAAAACTATGTGGGTAAATCTTTTTCATGACTCATTTTGTCCATTTATGTTTTCTCTCTTTTAGGCTATTTTACTTTTCTAAGTTTGTGAGTTGAATTCTTAGGTCGTTTATTCTTTTTCTTCTTTCGTAATGAAAATATTTAAGGCTAGGAGTTTTTTAGTACTATTTTAACATGTTACAAATTCTGATATACTGCTTTCACATTTTCACTGTTTTACGGTTTTTAATTGAAGTTTTATTTTCCCTTTGATCTGAGTTATTTAGGACAGTAAAGTTTTTTTTTTTTTTTTAATGAATAGTCTATCTTTTTTAAAACCATTTTAGATTTAGAGAAAAATCAAGTGAACACTACAGAGAGTTCACATATACCACCCTGCCTTCCCCCACCACTCACACTATTCCCTATTATTAACAACTTGCATTAATATGGTACAATTGTTTCAATTTATGAACCAATATGGGTACATTATTATTAACTTGTGTCCATAGTTTATTTAGATTTTCTTATTTTTTCCATTTTTAAAAACTGAGGTGAAATTCACATAACACAAACCTAATCATTTTAAAATGAACAATTCAGTGTCATTTAGCACACTGACAATGTTGTATAACCACCACCTCTAACTAGTTTCAAAAATTTTTACCACCCCAAAAGGAAACAGTGTACTATGAAGCAGTTGTTCTGCATTTCTCACTCCCCTCAACCCCTGGCAACCACAAATCTGCATTCTGTCTCTGCATACATCTATTCTGAATATTTCATTTAAGTGAAACCATACAGTGTGACTTTATTTTCTTTATTATTTTACTTTAAGTTCCAGGATACAAGAGCAGAGTATATAGGTTTGTTACATATGTATACGTGTGCCATGGTGGTTTGCCGCACTTACCAACCTATCATCTAGGATTTAAGCTTGCATGCATTAGCTATTTATCCTTCCCTCCCCTCACCCCTCAACCCCTAACTGGCCCCAGTGTGTGTTGTTTCCCTCTCTGTGTCCATGTGTTCTCATTGTTCAACTCCCACTTGTGAGTAAGAACATGTGGTATCTGGTTTCCTGTTCCTGTGTTAGTTTGCTGAGGATGATGGTTTCCAGCTTCATCTATGTCCCTGCAAAGGTCATGATCTCATTCCTTTTTATGGCTGCATAGTATTCCAGGTGTATATGTACCACATTTTCATTATCCAGTCTATCATTGATGGGTATTTGGGTTGGTTCCATGTCTTTGCTATTGTAAATAGTGCTGCACTAAACATATCTGTGCATGTGTCTTTATAGCAGAATGATTTATATTCCTTTGGGTATATACCCATTAACAGGATTGCTGGGTCAAATGGTATTTCTGGTTCCAGATCCTTCAGGAATCACCACACTGTCTTCCACAACAGTTGAATGAATTTACATTCCACTAACAGTGTAAAAGCATTCAGATTTCTCCACAGCCTCATCAGCATCTATTGTTTCTTGTTAAAAATCACCTTTCTGACTGGCATGAGATGGTATCTCATTGTGGTTTTGATTTGCATTTCTCTAATGATCAGCGATGTTGAGCTTTTTTTCATATGTTTGTTGACCACATAAATGTCTTCTTTTGAGAAGTGTCTATTTGTATCCTTTGCCCACTCTTTGATGGGGTTATTTTTTGTTTGGTTGGTTTTTTAATCTGTTTAAGTTCCTAGTAGATGCTGGACATTAGACCTTTGCCAGACAGGTAGATTGCAAAAATGTTCTCCCATTCTGTAGGTTGCCTGCTCACTCTGATGATAGTTTCTTTTGTGCAGAAACTCTTTAGTTTAATTAGATCCCAATTTGTCAATTTTGGCTTTTGTTGCAATTGCTTTTGGCATTTTTGTCATGAAGTCTTTGCCCATGCCTATGTCCTGAATGGTCTTGCCTAGGTTTTATTCTAGAGTTTTTATGGTGTTGGATTTACATTTAAGTCTTTAATCCAACTTAAGTTAATTTTTGCGTAAGGTATAAGGAAGAGATCCAGTTTCAGTTTTCTGCACATGGCTTGCCAGTTTTCCCAGCACCATTTATTAAACAGGGAATCCTTTCCCCATTGCTTGTTTCTGTCTGCTTTGTCAAAGATCAGATGGTTGTAGATGTGTGGTGTTATTTCTGAGGTCTCTATTATGCTCCATTGAAATATACATCTGCTTTGGTACCAGTACCAACCTGTTTTGGTGACTGTAGCCTTATAGTAGTATATTTTGAAGTCAGGTAGTGTGATGCCTGCAGCTTTGTTCTTTTTGCTTAGAATTGTTTTGGCTATATGGGCTCTTTTTGGGTTTCTATATGAAATATAGTTTTTTTCTAATTCTGTAGAAAAAAGGTCAATGGTAGTTTGATGGGAATAACATTAATCTATAAATTACTTTAGGCAGTAGGGCCATTTTCACCATGTTGATTCTTCTTATCCATGATCACCGAATGTTTTCCCATTTGTTTGTATCCTCTCTTATTTCCTTGAGCAATTGTTTGCAGTTCTCCTTAAAGAGGTCCTTCACATCCCTTGTTAGCTGTATTCCTAGGTATTTTGTTCTCTTTGTAGCAATTGTGAATAAGACTTCATTCATGATTTGGCTCTCAGACTGTCTATTGTTGGTGTATAAGAATGCTTGTGATTTTTGCACATTGATATTGTATCTTGAGACTTTGCTGAAGTTGCTTATTAGCTTAAAGAGTTTTGGGAATAAGATTATGGGGTTTTCTAAATATAGACTCATATTGTCTACAAACCGAGATAATTTGACTTCTTCTCTTCCTATTCGAATACTCTTTTTTTCTTTCTCTTGCCTGATTGCCCTGGCCAGAACTTCCAATACTATATGTTAAATAGGAGTGGTGAGAGAGGGCATCCTTGTCTTGTGATGGTTTTCAAAGGAAATACCTACAGTTGTTGTCCATTCAGTATGATATTGGCTGTCGGTTTGTCATAAATAGTTCTTATTATTTTGAGATATGTTCCATCAACACCTAGTTTATTGAGAGTTTTTAACATGAAGGAATGTTGAATTTTATTGAAGGCCTTTCTGCATCTATTTATATAATCATGTGGTTTTTGTCATTGGTTCTGTTTATGTGATGGATTACACTGATTGATTTGTGTATGTTGAACCAGTCTTGCATCCCAGGGATGAAGTCGACTTGATCGTGGCAAATAAGCTTTTTGATGTGCTGCTGGATTCAGTTTGCCAGTATTTTATTGAAGCTTTTTGCATCAATGTTCATCAGGATATTGGCCTGAAGTTTCTTTTTTTGTTGGGTCTCTGCCAGGTTTTGGTATCAGGATGATACTGGCCTCATAAAATGAGTTAGGGAGGAGTTCCTCCATCTCAATTGTTTGACTAGTTTCAGAAGGAATGGTACCAGCTCTTCTTCGTACCTCTGGTAGAATTCAGCCATGAATCCAACTGGTCCTGGACTTTTTCTGGTTGGTAGGCTATTAATTACTTCCTCAATTTCAGAACTTGTTATTAGCCTATTCAAGGATTCAACTGCTTTCTGGTTTAGTCTTGGGAAGGCGTATGTATCCAGGAATTTATCCATTTCTTCTAGATTTTCTAGTTTATTTGCACAGAGGTGTTTACAGTATTCAGTGACAGTAGTCTGTATTTCTGTGAGGTCAGAGGTGATATTCCCTTTATCATTTTTTTATTGCATCTATTTGATTCTTCTCTCGTTTCTTTTGTCTTTTTTTTTTTTTT
>NW_016107325.1:5508432-5513675 GCF_001604975.1 Cebus imitator
TTTTTTGGTCTCTATCTCCTTCAGTTCTGCTCTGAATTTAGTTATTTCTTGTCTTCTGCTAGGTTTTGAATTTGTTTGCTCTTGCCTCTCTAGCTCTTTTAATTGTGATGTTAGGGTGTCAGTTTGAGATCTTTCTAGCTTTCTGATGTCAGCATTTAGTTCTATAAATTTCCTTCTTAACACTGCTTTCGTTGTGCTCCAGAGATTTTATGTTGTCTCTTTGTTCTCATTGGTTTCAAAGAACTTCTTGATTTCTGCTTTAATTTCATTATTTACACAGGAGTCATTCCGGAGCAGGTTGTTCAATTTCCATGTAGTTGTGAGGTTTTGAGTTAGTTTCTTAATCCTGAGGTCTAATTTGATTGCACAATGGCTATAATTTCAGTTTGTTATCATTTCAGTTCCTTCACATTTGCTGAGGAGTGTTTTACTTCCAATTAGGTGGTCAGTTTTAGAATAAGAGCCATGTGGTACTAAGAAGAAGAATGTATATTCTGTTGATTTGAGGTGGAGAGTTCTGTATATGTCTATTAGATCCACTTGATCCAGAGCTGAGCTCAAGTCTTGAATATCTTTGTTAATTTTCTGCCTCATTGATCTGTCTAATGTTGACAGTAGAATGTTAAAGTCTCCCACTATTATTGTGTGGGAGTCTAAGTCTTTGTAGGTCTCTAAGAACTTGTTTTATGAATCTGGGTGTTGTTGTATTGAGTGCACATATATTGAAGATAGTTCTTCTTATTGCATTGATCCCTTTACCATTATGTAATGCTCTTCTTTGTCTTTTTTGATCTTTGTTGGTTTAAAGTCTCTTTTGTCAGTGACTAGGATTGCAACCCCTGCTTCTTTTTTATTTCTTTCCATTTGTTTGGTAAATTTTCTTCCATCCCTTTATTTTGAGCCTATGTGTGTCTTTGCACGTGAGATTGGTCTCCTGAATTCAACACACCGATGGGTCTTAACTCTTTATCCAATTTGCCAGTCTGTGTCTTTTAATTGGGACATTTAGCCTATTTACATTTAAAGTTAATATTGTTATATGTGAATTTAATCCTGTCATCTTGATGCTATCTGGTTATTTTGCACACTAGTTGATGCAGTTTTTTCATAGTGTTATTGGTCTTGTTGATGTTTATATTTTGCGTGTTTTTGCAGTGGCTGGTACCAGCTTTTCCTTTTCATAGTTAGTGCTTCCTTCAGGAGTTCTTGCAGGGCAGGCCAGGTAGTGATGAATTTCCTCAGCGTTTGGTTGTCTAGAAAGAATTTTATTTCTCCTTCACTTTGAAGCTTAGTTTGGCTGGACATGAAATTTTGAGTTGAAAATTCTTTTCTTTAAGAATGTTGAATATTGGCCTCCACTCTCTTCTGGCTTGCAGGGTTTCTACTGAGAGGTCTGCTGTTAGTCTGATTAGCTTCCCTTTGTAGGTGACCCGGCCTTACTCCCCAGCTGCCCTTAACATTTTTTTCTTTATTTTAACCTTGGAGAATCTGATAATTATGTGTCTTGTGGTTGATCTTCTAGTGGAGTATCTTAGTGGTGTTCTCTATGTTGGCCTGTCTTGCTAAATTGGGGAAGTTCTCCTGGATAATGTGCTGAAGTGTGTTTTCCAACTTGGTTCCACTCTCTCTGTCTCTTTCAGGTACTCCAATCAATTGTAGGTTCGGTCTTTTTACATAGTCCCATATTTCTCACAGGTTTTGTTCCTTTCTTTTCATTCTTTTTTCTCTAATCATGTCTTATTTCAGCAAGATGGTCTTCATACTCTGATATCCTTTCATTTAGTCAATCCGGCTATTGGTACTTGTGTATGCTTCATGAAGTTCTTGCACTGTGTTTTTCAGCTCCATCAGGTAATTTGTGTTCCTCTCTAAACTGGTTATTCTAATTAGCAACTCCTGAAACCTTTTATTAAGGTTCTTAGCTTCTTTGCATTGGGTTAGAACACACTCTTTTAGCTCAGTGGAGTTTATTATTACCCATCTTCTGAAGCCTACTTCTGTCAATTCATTCATCTCATCCTCCATCCAGCTCTGCCCCCTCGCTGGAAAGGCACTGTGATCATTTGGAGAAGAGGCACTCTGACTTTTTGTGTTTTCAGAGTTTTTCTGTTGGTTCTTTCTCATCTTCATGAGTCTGTCTATTTTTTATCTTTGAGGCTGCTGGGCCTTGGATGGGATATTTGTGGGGGATTTTTTGTTGATGCTGCTGTTGCTACTGTTTGTTTGTTTTTCTTTCAAAGGTCAGGTCCCTCTTTTGTAGAGCTGCTGTGGTTTTCTGGAGGTTCAGTTCAGGTCTTATTTATCTGGTGTTTGCTCCCATACCTGGAGATGTCACTCAAGGAGGCTGGAGAACAGCAAAGATGGGTGTCTACTCCTTCCTCTTGAATCTCTGACCTCCAGGGGCACCAACTAGATTCTAGTAAGAATGCTTCTATATAGGGTGTCTGATAACCCCTATTAGACCATCTTACCAAGTTGGGTGGCATGAGGAACAAGACTCATTTAATGAAGCACTTTGTCCCTGGGTGGAGAGGGTGTGCTTTGCTGGGGGCAAACCCACTCATCTGGGTTGCCTGGATTCCTCAGAACTAGCAGGAGGAAAGACTAAATCTGCTGGTTGATGGAGACTGCAGGCACCCCTCTCCCTAGGGGCTCAGCCCCAGGGAAATCAGAGTTCTGTCCCTGAGCCCCCTGGAGTTAATGGGGTTCCTGGAGGGAGGCCCCACCCAGTGAGGAGGAATGTGTCAGGGTCAGGCCTGAAGTGGATCTGGCTGCAGTCTGCCACAGCTGGTGTGTTGGGCTTTGGGAGATACCACTTGGGACCAAGCCATCCAGCCTCCCTGACTCCAGCATGGGAAAAGTGCAGCTTCGAGCTATAGAGATGGCTGCCACCCTTCCCCCACCCTGGGAGCTTAATGTGTTAGATGGCCATCAGTCCCAGTGTTGGCTGCCACCCCTCCTCCAAGGAGCTCAAACAGCTTAGACAGCAAGCAGCCTCAGCTGTGGTGCTGGTTGCCCCTCCCCATGGGAACTCAACAGGCTTAAGCAGATTCTAGCTGAGTGGCTGTTGAGAATCTGTGCAACCCCATGGTTGGGACACCCTAGGCCCCTGGTGGTATGGGCTCACAAGTGAGATCTTCCGATCCATAGGTTGCACAGTTCCGTGAATAAAGCATGGTTTCCCAGGCTGGGTGGCATACTCACTCACTGCCTCCCTTAGCTGGGGGCTAGGGGATCCCCTGAGCCATGTGGCTTTCAGGTGGGCCACCACACCATATTGCTCTTCTTTCCACTCCGTGGGTGGAGTGCTCTATATATCTGCTAGGTCTAGTTGGTTTATACCATTGTTCAAGTTATCTATTTTCTTTTGGATCTTTTGTTTTTCTATTTATTATTAGAAGTAGCATAATGTAGTCTCCAGTGACCATGGTAGTACTGTCTATTTCTCCCTTCAAGTCTGTCAATGTTTCTTTCACATATTTTGGGGCCATGTTCTTTGATGGATATATATGTATAATTGCTGTATCTTCTTGACGAATTTTTTTGTCAATATATAATATCCTTCTTTGTCTCCTGTAACTGTTTTTTTTTTTTTTTACTTAGAGTCTATTTTCTTTTTTCCCATTTATTTATTTTATTGCATTTTAGGTTTTGGGGTACATGTGAAGAACATGCAAAATTGTTGCATAGGAACACACGTGGCAGTGTGATTTGCTGCCTTCCTCCCCATCACCTACATCTGGCATTTCTCCCCTTGCTATCTCCATGCCATCACTCTTTTGGTTACTATTTGCATGAAAAATATTTTTCCAGAATTTCACGTTAACCAACTGGTCTTTGCAGCTAAAATGAGTCCTACGCAGATAACATTTTGTTTGGTCATTTGATCATGCTGTATTATCCATTCTGCCAAGCTCTGCCTCTTGAAGAGGTTAATCCATCTACATTTAGAGTAATTACTGATAAGGAGGGTCTTCTGCCATTTTGCTATTTGATTTCTGTATGTTCTATGCCATTTTTCTACTCATGTCCTCCAATACCGTCTTATTTTGTATTTAGTTTATTCTTCGTGGTATGCCATTTTATTCCCTTCTCTTTTCCTTTTGTGATTTTAAAAAATATTTTCTTAGTCATTACCATGTGAATTACAATTAACAATCTATATTTATAACAACTTAATTTGAATTGATACCAACTTAGTTTCAGTAACGTATAAAAACTCTACTAATATGTAGTTTAATCATCCCTTATGTGCTATTGTTAAAAATTATATATTTATAAGTTGTGTGGAAGATTTCTAATTATTTTTAAGCATTTGTCGTTTAAATCGTATAGGAAATAAAAAGAGGAGTGACAAACCAAAATATAATTATCCTAGCTATAATATATTTACCTATGTAGTTGTCTTTATTGAAGTTCTTTATTTCTTTGTATGACCTCAAATTATCTCCTAGTAGTCAGTCTGAGAGACTCCCTTTATCATTTCTTTAGGGTAATTCTACAACAACAAGCTCCTTCTGCTTTTGTTTATCTCAAAATGTCTTAATTTCTTGTCTATTTTTGAAAGGTAGTCTTGCCAGATATAGAATTTTTGGTTTACACTTTTTTCTAGCACTTTATATATGCCATTCTACTGTTTTCTGCCCTTCATAGTTTCAAAGCAAAATTGGCTATTAACCTTATGGATGATCCCTTGCACATAATGTGTCACTTCTTTCTTGATGCCTTCAATATTCTCTCTTTGTCCTCAATTCAAAAATTGCCTCAAAAGTTGAGAGTATCTGTACAATGAAAAAATATATGAACAAGACCTGGCCTACAGAAGGACCTCAAGAAATATTAGGTAATATAAATAATTCCTGTCATTTAGTGGGTGATTCTACATGCAGTTGATTTTTAATTTAATTGAATAGCCATAATTATCACTTAAAATGTCTTTAAAAGTTCACACTGAGGTCTAGATATTAGGCTTACTAGAAAAAGACTTTCAGTCAATTGTCTTAAATATGCCCAAAGAGCTAAAGGATAGTTTGATTATAATGTGCCTCAATGTGGATTTATTTGAGTTCATTCTACTTCAAGTTAATTAAACAACTTGAATAAGCTGGTTCAGACTTTTATCAAATTGGGAAGTTTTCAGACATTGTTTCTTGAAATATTTTTTCTGCTTCAGTTCTGTCACTTCTCCTTCAAGACCCCCACAATGCATAGTTGGTAAGCTTGGTATTAACTATCTTATCACA
>NW_016107325.1:5514328-5585367 GCF_001604975.1 Cebus imitator
AAAAAAAAAAAAAAAATCAACTGCATGGCATGTAGAACCACCTACTAAGTTATAGGAATTGTTTATATTACGCAGTATCTAAGGATTGACTGCAGTCCTCCCGTAGGCTAGGTTTTATTCATTTATGATTTTATTGTACAAGTACACTCAACCTTTGACAGGAGAAGAAACTGAGGCACAGGATTAGTAAAGTCATATGATTAGTTAATGGCAATACAAATATATGAACCAGCCAACTTTAACACAGAACTCTCACAATCATCAGGCTTTAGCTTCTCTCAGCTGCAGCTTGCCTTTGTGGAGGCAATGATAACCTAGGATCTGCCTAGTGAGTGTAAGTTTCTTTAACATCAGTCAATTAGACCATCCTAACCTTAAAAACATCCAAATATGTATCTTGAAATTTCAAGCATAATGCATGTCATAAAGGGAAAAAGACAGGGTGAAACAGGAGCCCATAACTGAGCCCACAGTCTTAACCTGAAAAGGAAATCAATCATGGCCTAGCTTAGAATCATATCTTTCAGCAGAGGCCTCAACAGACCAGGTTAAATATGAGGGAAACATGTTCTAGGCTGAGGAAAGCAGCAAATACCTGAAAGGACAAAACAGGTATCATTTGAGGAATTAAAAGAGGCCCAAAATCACCAGGAAGAAGAAACAGGACCTAAGTCTGGAGAGTTAGGAAGACATCTCATTCCAGGAGTAAGAGTTTGGGTTTTATCCTAAAGGTAGGGAGAAGACATTTGATGGTTGTAGGTGGTAAAGAAACATAACAACATAGAATCTGACAAGGGAGAAAGTGAGGCTGACAATTAGGAGGCTGCCATGGTAACTATGAGTTGATGGTGGCTTGAACAAGGGGTATGAATGGAGATAGAGAGTGGCAATGGGAACATAGAGTGTAAGAGTGCAGGAAGTACTGCCGAGGATTACTCACATGATATACCTGATTGGGTGACTGAAAGTTGGGAATTAAGACTTTTAAATTTTTATTATGTAGACAGTGTTTTCATTTCTGTCTTCCTCTATTAACATAAAAATTAAACATATGTTTTTTTGTGTTTTTTTTGAGACAGTCTCACTCTGTTGCCCAGGCTGGAATGCAGTGGTGCCATCTCAGCTCACTGCAACCTCCGCCTCCTGGGTTCAAATGATGCTTGTCCCTCAGCCTCCTGAGTAGCTGGGATTACAGGTGTGTACCATGACACCTGGCTAATTTTTGTATTTTTAGTAAAGACTGGGTTTTGCCATGTTGGCCAGGCTGGTCTCAAACTCCTGGCCTCAAGTGATCCACCTGTCTCAGCCTCTCAAAGTGCTGGGATTACAGGCATGAACCACCCCGCCTGGCCAAAAACAAGTGTACACTTATAAATTCTACTTGTAGTTATTTATCTTCACATTAAAACAACTAAAATGATACATCTTCAATTATTATACTTAAAACGAGATTCTATCATTTTCTTATTTCTATATGTAGAAGATGAGAAAATGAGTAAAATAGCAGAACACATTTACTTCCTGCCACCTCCATCCCACCCACCTGCATATTTGTTGCTGTAACCAGGAAATTGTGACCATATTATTATTATTATTATTTCTTAGGTAATAATTTGTATCTTATGTGTCAAAAATTACATTTTCTCATTGTTTTGTAATTGCAACATGTTTTTACTTGATCTATGTTTAAATTATTTCAAATTTTTTCTAATATTTATTTTATATCAGAATTTCACCTTTCTTGAGTTTTTAATTTTGACTCCTTCTTAAGGGAAGTATATCTTCAATTGTTTCAGAAAATGGGTGGGATGATTTTGAACCCTGAGGTATCTGAGAATGTCTTTGTTTTCCTTTTCTTGAACGAATGATAACTTGAGTAGACAGACGCTATAGGTCAAATCTTTGCCAGGCAACTGTAGATGTTATTCTATTCAGCTTTTGAAGTTTAATGCTGAAGACAAGTTAGGTTCTTTGTCCTTTGCAATTAATTTATTTTTTTCCACCTAGATTCTTGTAGAACTTTTTCCATACTTTAGATACCAGAAGCCTTCCCTCTCCCTCTCAAGGCTGGACTATGTCCTTTCCAATGTGTTTTCAGAGTACCATATATTACCCTAATGTAATATCATAATACCAAATTGTATAATCATTGCCTGATTCTTGTATGTATGGCACCCACTACAGACACCAAGTTCTTTTATGGATCACTAGGACTGTCTTAGTGATCCTTCTATCCCTAATTCTTAGCATATAGCAGATATTCCCAAAATATTTGCTGAGTAAATTAATGAATTGATAGAGCATTTAATATTGACATTTTTAACATGATAGGTCATTAATGTATTTCAAAATACACTGAGTCCTTTTCATTTCTAGGAAGTATTATATTGGTTCAAAGTATTACTTCAGATAGCTACTGATACATCTGTGGTTGCCGTCTCTGTTCTATTTATCCCAATCTCTTCTTCAGGAAGAAGTTGGAGCATAATCTTTCCACCATTTCTCTTAATGGTTGTCACCTATTTGTACTTTCCATTCATAGTTTGGAAGAGTTTTTCAAGCTTTTACTCTAATCATTGATTTATTATTCTGTAATATTGATTCCATCTTTGATTATGTCCAAATTATATGTGAATGTTGCCATTGCATGTTCTGTTTACAGCTTAACTTATCCAACTTTCGTTTTATTTCACCTTGTCTTTAGTTCCCTCCTTATCTTAGTCTAATAGCTTATATTTCATCTCTTTTTGCATAGAAAATACAAAGCAGAGCCTCTCAATATACTTCTGCTTCTGGTAAATCATTTTCCAAAGTATTCACTTTCTTTGCATTTTAAAGACTCTCTTTCAGACAGCATAATCTTTTCAAAGGGATATTTTCTCTTGCATTTACTCGTTCCAAGTCTTGTGTCACTCTTACTCCATGAATGTGTGGATTTTGGTTCTTGGCTCTTCTCATTATCTCTCTGATTGCTATTAGTTACTCTGCATAGATGTTGAGCTGGAAGACATATAGACATGCACAGTCAACAGCAAACTTTTTGGCTTGAAGCTGACATTTATCAACTTTGTCACTGTGGGTGTTGGGCTGAGGTGAGACTCCTTACCTTTACTAGCTAGTTATTTTAAATAGGAGAATTCTTGGTTAATCAGAAATTATTATCTGTCTTTTTCTTGATAAAAATCATATATAAAAAACTAACCCCCAGAGAAATAAACATCTAGTTCTGTCTGCCCAACCCCTTTCATTATTAGCTTCACAAGCTTAGATACAGAGCATCATACCTATCCACTCCCTTTGGGATATTGCTGGTATTCACTAGGCCATAGCTAAAAAATGGGTCATATAGAGAGGTATTAAGGGAGAGATTAAGGCAAACAGGTATAAAATACTTCTTAGTTGTCACACATAGTAGTGGAGTTACTAGCAGGGGCCGTAAGGCAGGTAGCTTCCTTACTAATGCCTTTGCTTGCCTTCCAGCAAAAAAGTACATATTCATTTCAGCTTCACAGTTCTTGCAATAGTACATGTTCATTTCAGCTTCACAGTTCTTGCAATAAGTGCAATATTCTCAAATTCTGGAATTAAGGTGTTTGTCAACAGGGTTCCAGCTGCTCTTATAGTGCCTTTCTGTGAGTTAGAAAAAGCACCTCCCTGAGAAGACACAGGCTGAAGGAGGCAAGGCTTGGCAAGTGAGCACAGCCTACTCAACCATACACAGTAGCCCTAGTTGTCAGTTTGCCTTCTGAGGCCATTATGAGTTCTCATGTTTTTCTGATTTTTCATAGGCATTTTAGTTGGAGAGTCTGCAACATAAACAGCCAGTCCAGGTGTCATCGTAAATCAGAAGTCAACCAGATTCCATTAATAGTAATATTTCATATCAAAGATTTGACTGAAAACATACCTGACATTCCAAGTTGTAGTAAGTGTTTATATTGGCAGGTTTTTGTCCCTAGATTTATATTCAGAACTCTCAATAAAATATTAAGCAGTTTTAAAACTAGGTTCTAAAATATTTTTGAGACAGAGTCTCTCTTTGTTGCCCAGGCTGGAGTGCAGTGGCACAATCCCAGCTGACTGAAACCAGGTTCAAACAATCCTCCCGCCTCAGCCTCCCGTATAGCTGGGATTACAGATGTGCAGCACCACATCCAGATAATTTCTGTATTTTTCGTTGAAACAGGGTTTCACCACATTGGCCAGGCTCGTCTTGATCTCCTGACTTCAAATGATCAGCGCACCTTGGCCTCCCAAAGTGCTCAGATTACAGGCGTGAGCCACTGCGCCTGGCCAGATTCCAAAATATATTAAAAAGGCCTGCAATTCTCCCATCTTCTTTTAATTAATTAATTTATTATTTTCATTTTTAATAGAGACGTGGTCTTACTATGTTGCCTAGGCTGATCTCAAACTCCTGAGCTCAAGTGATCCTCTCAGTTTGGTCTCCCAAAGTGTTACAATTACATGTGTGAGCACCACATCCAGCCAGTTCCCCATTTTTATCCCACCATACCCAACCTCCAATGCCACAGCACTGCTCACTAACTTGAGATATATAATAATTTGAGGGAAAGAAAGTTGGAATAAAATTAAGTCATTATTTAAAAAGATTATTCCTCAAATAAATGTCTCAACTCAATTTCTAACCTTTATAAAACATATTATATGTAAATTCTTAAAAAATCATGATAGGAAATGGAAAATGTTTGATACCATTTTAGCATTATTTAGAAAATAATTCTACCAGCATTTATGCAGATTTCACATATAGTGGAATTATGCAGCTACTTCTCTTTATGACTATATCATAGGAGTAGAAAGAGAGAAAAATATGTATTTAAGAAATGTGTATCTCTAGCTTATTTCCTTTTACAAAGTTTTTAGCACCTCCATATTTCAAAATGCCTATGCATTCAGCTTTAGATTCAGAGTATATTACTAAATTCTACTGTATCAATCAGAAATCTTCAAAGCATCCTATTTAATTTGTTCAAGCAGTGCTGAATAAACTGGACTTTATCAAAATTAAGAATTTCTGCTTTGTAAAAGATACTGTCAAGAGAATGAAAAGACAAGCCACAGACAAGGAGAAAACTTTTGCAAAAGACATATCTGATAAAGGACTGTTATCAAAAATATACAAAGAACACTTAAAACTCAGCATTTGGAGAACAAGCTGATTAAAAAACGAGCCAAAGGCCTTTACAAATACCTCCCCAAAGAAGAAAACCAGAGGCAAATAAATAGGCATATGAAAAGATCCTCCACATCATATGTCATCAGGGAAATGCAAATTAAAACAACAATGAAATACCACACAGACTTATTAGAATGGCCAAAATCCAGAACACTTAACAACATGAAATGCTGGCAAGGATTTGGGGTAACAGGGAACTCTTACTCATTCCTGGTGGGAATGCAAAATGGTATCCACTTTGGAAGACAATTTGGCAATTGCTTACAAAAGTAAACATTCTCTTACCTTATGATCCAGCACAATCATACTCCTTGGTATTTACCCAAAGGAGATGAAAACATGTCCACACAAAAAGCCTGCACACAGTTATTTATAGCAGCTTTTTTCATCACACCAGGGTAAGGGATATTGATAATGGGCAATGGCTATGCTTGTGCAGAGGCAGAAAAATATGGAAAATCTTTGGACATTCCTTTCAATTTTGCTGTGAATATAAAACTGCTCTTTAAAAAAAGTTAAAAATATATATTTTTTTAAAGCAGTACTGTGTTGTCATGTTTAACTCAATTACTTACTACAAGAAAATTATTCAGCTGGTCAAAACGTTATAGATGAGAAGTTTCTGTTTGTTAAAAAGATTGTTTCAAATATATTTGGGCTTTGACTTTTAAAAGTATAGAGCAACATTCAAGATAACTAGACAGAATGCACTGCAACTTAGCAGGTTTTCCTTGGACTTACTAGCCTAAGGAAAAATGTGTAAACATCCATGATTCAGAAGTATAGGGAGATACTGGGGCAGCCAGAACCTCATCCCTTGCTCTAAAAGGAAACGATATCTTTCTTGCCGTATCTAAGATTTGAATCTTAGAGAATATTCATACATGGTCAGGAATTGGAATAATGGGGAAGCCTTAATTCATGGGAAAATTTCTAATAAAGTTGTACCTCCATTTCCAGCCATTCCTCTTTAACAAATACATTTAGTGAAAAATTTTTTTAGTTGGGAGAAACCAAATGGATATGCGTATATGTAGTGTTTCTCAAGAATGTGAGCTTTAACAACCTTTAATTACATACGTTCACGAGGATCTGTTGGAAATGCATGTTCCTGGGCTTCACCCCAGCTGCTCTGAAATGAAACCTACAGGAGTAGGTTGGTGAAACTACATCTTGTTTCTCAGGTGATTCTTGTGTAGTTTAACTCATATATAGTTTGATGTCATTTATTTAATGGTTATTTATTTACCGGTTATTTATTGTTTGGCAAAAAATCTAGCAAAGATCCGCAAGTGACCTTTAAACTTCACATAGGATTCCCTTCCTCGGCTGCCTTACTTTCCCTAAGAGGCGGGGACTTGGCTGGACGGGGCGGGGACGGGCGGGGCAGAGGAGCCATGGGCTGGGCGGGGCAGGGCGGAAGGGCCCTGGCCTGGCCTTGCCGGGTGGAAGGCGAAGAGATAATGGCTCCGCGCGCAGGCGCTGCCCTCTGAACTGGAACAAAAAGCAACTTCCGGTTGGAGTCACTCGGCCAGGCGCCGGCGACCTGACGCGAGAGGGAGCGTAGCCGAAACCCTGAATTGTGTGAGTAAGAAACTTTATGAATTGGTGGGTCCGAATCTGTCAGCACGGTGACAGAGAATTTGTGTGCGCGAGCGAGAGAGACGCGCTGACAGTAGGGAAGTCGCAGGGAGAGAAGCCGAGGAGCAGCAGAGACGACCAATTTGCAGTTTGGGGATTTTGTGCGGGAGAAACCACGCGAGTCCTTCCTCCCGAGCGGACTCTGCGGGGTTTTCCGAGCCCGAGATGCTAGCATAGCATCGTCGGTCCCTGCCCCAACGGCTTCAGGGGAGGGACTCCTCCCGGCTGCTTTGCCCGGGAAATGGGGGTAGCAGGGCCTGCCGTGTCGAGATGAGCAGTGGACTCGCCAGGAACATCTATGACTTGCCTTGTAGACAGGGACTGCCTCCTAGAATCAAGTACTATCGTGGTTACTCTTTCGAAAACTTAATTGGTTCTTTCTGTTGTTTTCCCAAGGTGGTTGCACAATTCCCCTCTGCCTTCCTGTGGGGTGTCATCATAGCCTGGTCAATGAGAAGTTAGGTAACTTCCCAGAGGGTCACGGAGGAAGTGGGTGGCAAAGGCAAAAAGAACAGAAGCAAACCCCGCCCGCAGTGGGAATCCAGGCGTTAGGTAGAGTCCCAACGCCGGTATAAACTGACGAGCAAAGAGTTACAGGCAAAAAAAAGCTGTGCTTGTCAAGAAGTAGAAAGGGGGAGGATAATCAAAGAAGAGCTGTGTTTTTATTGCTATGCTGTAACGAGCAAAAGTAAAGCAGCCTTGCTATGTAAAGCCGTGTTTATCTCACCTCACAGGAGATGCTTTTGACAAGTTGTAATAAGGGAGAGGTGGTAGTAAAGGAAGTGAAGAGGTGACATGAAATTGAAGGAAAAGAAAACGAGCTGCCTCCCTACCGCAGTTGGAATACACACTCAAGAGGTAGCAGAGAAGCAAGCAGTGTATTCTGTTAAAAAGTATTGTGGCCTCATTTGAGAAACGAGGGACTCGCAAATAACAGAACTATATATAAAGCAGAAAGTGAGGTCCTTCTCAGGCCTCTCCCCAGTGATATGTAATCCAAGCTTTCCACGTCTTTTCTACCTTCTTATGAAAATGAGATTATGCATACTGTTCTGTGATCTCTTTCAGATTAAATATATACATACAGTGAAAGTCTTGCCATATGTAGCTCTGTTTTATTGTAATGTCAGCATGGTATTGCATTGTGTAGATGTACCAAATTATAGTTAACTATCATTTACTACGTCCTGCCCATATATATTGCCCAATATTCTTCAAAATTATCTGTTACTCATTAGAATACAGATTTATTAATCCTTTATGAAATATAGCAAATATTTTCAAGAATTATCAATGCTTTGGTTTAAAATGCCCAGGTTTTTTATCTCATATAAGAAGGTAGTCCCCACTCAAAAATTCTTAAAATCTGCTCCTATATTGTCAATTCTCTTTTTATGATTTACTCATTAAAACATCTGAAAATTATTTTTGTATAGTGTATATGATAAGGATTTAACTTTTTCTTTGTTTTTAATGAATGGGCAGCCATTTTTCCTGAAATCATTTGTTGAAATCATTTCTCTCCCAACTGACTAGAAATACCTCCTTAATATAGTAAATTCCCATGTGTACATGCATCTTTTCTTTAGACTTATCTGTTGCTTTTATCTTTTTGTCTCTTTCTTTACAAATACCAATCTGCTTTGACATTACATTTTCTAGTAATTCATAGGACAAGTCCGTCTTCATTTTTCCTTTTCCAAATTTTCTTGAACATAATTGCATTATCTTTGAGATAAAATTTAAAATAAACTGTTAATGCTTCATTAAAATAGTCTTTTGGGATTTAACCATTTTTTTTCTTATATTTTGTGATTAGTATGTAGATGAGTGTTTATATATCTGGCCAACTTTCTAAATTTATTAGTTTTAATAAATTGTTTCACTTGAATTTTCTAGGAAAACAATAATCTAATTATAATAATCTTATCTCCTTCTTTCTTTGCTTTAATGAATTGCTGGCTTCCCCAGAACAGTGGTAAATAATAACAGTGATTCTGGCCATCTTTTATCTTGTTTCTTAGTTTGGGGATGTTTTTACTATGTCACTGTTAAATATGAAGTTACCATTAATTTGTAATAAATTCTATTTATCATGTTTAATATTTCTAGCTCATGATTTTTACAGAGAACTATTTGGATTGTATCCAAAGTCATTTTTGCTACTGGAGATGGGGAGGGTCTATTGCATTAGCTAGCACTTTGAGAACAATTTTGAATGATAGATATTGAGTATTCATTTGGTATGTATATATATTTCTTGTCGTGTTAAGATAATGTCTCTTCATTACTTATTAACTTTTTTTTTTAATCAGGAATGGAAGTTGGATTTTGTCAAATGGCTTTTTGACATCTATCATAACGTTTGTAGGTACTTTTCATCTTTGACCTAATAAGGTAGTGAATTATTTTAGTATATTTCCAGTTTGTGAACCAATCTTACACTCAGTCATGGTGTGGTATTTAAGTATATATTGGTTCCTTTGGTAGCATTTTTATTTAAAATCAATAATTGAGATTCATTTTATACTCACTTTTTTGTTATCTTTGCTCGGTTTTGATGTCAAGGTTATGCTGATTTCCTAAAAAGAACTGGGAAGAGTTCCTCTTCCTCTGCTCTGATGTAGTTTAAATAGCCAAAGAACTCTCTTCTTTGAAGGTTTGAAATAATTCACCCGTGAAACCATCTAGGTCTGAGAGTACATTGTTCTTAAGACAGCAACAATATTCAGCAAAATGGTCCAGAACAAACAAACACCCCTTGGAGTAAATACAATTAAATGAAAGAGCCTGGGACACCAGTAATGTCAAGAACTAAAGAACAGCTGCTCTACTGATCTTGGTTATTTCCCACACACACACCCTTTTTTTTTCCTGGGCAAGGAAAAATGCTGTAGGTAGGCTGAGGCTGTTAAGTAAAATATCGTGCTATTCTTTATCTTCCCTTCTGCAGTTATGTTACAGAAGCAATGGTATTGTTTCTACATGGACAGGTTTGTCTATGCCCTGAAAGAAACCAAGAGTGATACTCAACTGGGAAAGTATCAGTTTCACTTTGTTGTCACTAGCTTCCCAATTTTGCCGGGAAATTTCTTACTTTAAAGGTAATAACCAACCTGACATTTTACTGTAGCCAAATCCTACAGAGAGTTTCACAATGAGTGGGTGAAAAATATACAAGCTTAACATGGTAATACTTATTTAATATGAAGTGAAAATCATTAGCACAGTTCAGGTATGTGCATGTACATGGAGCACTGCTATTATCTAACAAAAGCCCACCTTTTTACTTGACTAGTAGTTTACTGTTAATGTGTAGTTAATAGTGTATAGACTTTTATAAATGATTATTTCAAATGCTTTTTGATTGCCTTCAAAAATATGACTTGAGACAGGTAATGTAATTTAGCAGTTTGTATCTGTGAACTATGGAGGATACCTACAGACACTCAAGTGTTATTTATAGTAGGATGCAGGCATTATGTGAATGCTTGAGTATTTAGTTCCATTTATGGGCTATTATAGCAAAAGTAATTGGGGACTTGTTCTATGTGAAGAAAGACTGCATGTTTTTTAAAACCATAGCCGTTGTCCAAAAGCAAATGGTAAATAAAAATAGCCTGTTGACATAAAGCTTCACTATTTTGATGGTATGCATTAGCTGATTGACTGTTACTACTATTTATCCTTTTTGTTTTCTAACACCTCATAAGCATAAATATTACTGTTTAATTGCAGTTTGTTTGTGTTCAGTTATGTAA
The DNA here is from genome assembly GCF_001604975.1 of Cebus imitator. Taxonomy (NCBI): domain Eukaryota; kingdom Metazoa; phylum Chordata; class Mammalia; order Primates; family Cebidae; genus Cebus; species Cebus imitator. The sequence continues at coordinate 5,524,931 of NW_016107325.1, forward strand.
AGCCTAGTTTTAGTTTCTATTTTCTGTAGAATTTATGCTGTGACTGCCATTTCCCACCTGCTATCTCCTATGCTTGCTGCCATGGTTTTCAATCATGAATACAGGGAAAGAGGAGTCTCTTATTTAGATATGTAACAAAAATCTCTTAAAGTTCAGAACCAAGACTATGACTACTTTCAGGAAGGGATGACATTAATATGAAATGAACTGCCTTTTCAGTGAGTGGTTAATTAATTTTCAGAGTCTTTTAAACTAGGTGCAGTATTTGGCCACTGTTCAAGTAAGTTGAGGGGGACCGGTACTACGTCCTATGCAACTGAAAACAAAGCTTTGGGACCTGTGTAGTACATGTGTCACATTTTCCAATTCCTAATCTATAAAAGCTTTTTAAATTGTGATAAAATTAACATAGCATAAAATTTACCATCTTATCCTTTTTAAACTATGTGGTTCAGTGTTAAATGCATTCACATTGCTGTGCAATCAAAAAAAATTTTTAAAGGGACTTATTTTTCTTAAGCAAAAGAGTTTCAGAAGTAAATAGTGGCAATTGTTTGTCTCATGGAAAATTTCCTGGACAGTAACTTTTTACCTTCAGAGATATATTCTCTACAAATGGTAATTATTAGTAGTGAGTTATGAGAGTAAACAGTTTGAGTACTAATGATCTATAATAGCTTTTACTTAACACCAGTAATTTTTCTTTGCAAAAAAGAAGGGTCTACTGAAAATAGATTGCTAACATTGAAAACAAAGTCTTCTAAGTCATTGCAGTAAGGAATTAATGGAGATTGAGTAGACAAAACTAATATGAGTTCCATTTTGATGGTTACTTAGCAAGTTGAAGTTATGAAAGTCTTTGAAATATTTGCTGGACAAATATTGATTGTTTTGCAGGACAATAGCAAAACGACCCAATCAGGTAATAATTTTGCCAGAGAGTGACTCGCTGTAAGGGACAGAAGTTAGAGACTTAGATTCTTTCGAAATAAAAGATGTATATTTTTTAACTGCTTGAAGAAAGATTTTTGGAACCAGTCAGCACATCAACTGTTATTGTGAGACATTCAAGTGGTTTTACTATTCATAACCATTTATTGTGTGGAATTTACTGGAATGTGATTTCATAACCTCAAGTATTTGGAATCCCAAAAGTAGAAGTACCTTTCCCTTGATGTTGTTATTTCTCAACCTTTAAACATTCATATTTCCTTTCTGATAAACATTAAAATCTCACAAATTCTAGAGGATTGTAATACATGTTCCTTCCCATACAATCCTACTCCTCCTTTATGCCTCCCCATACTGACTACTGACTTTCTCTTCTAGTTCCCTTATCCGTGAATATTATTGAGTCCTTTTTTATATGATTTATAATAAGAGAGTTTTAATATTAACTATTTTAAAATTTGCATCCTCTCTCCTCCATCTTTAGATTCTAACATTGCCCCTGCTCAGAGGAGAGGATACCCCTTAAAGATTACTGAATTGTGCACAGCCAACTGAGCAGTGCCATGTTTATGTTCATCTCAGAGGATGAGAATACCACATGCCTACTTTCCCTGTTGGTGTTATGCTGTTTAGTTGTGCACTTAAACCCATAGCATTTGATAAGTAGTCTCAAAGAAAGTATTACTGGAGAAAAAAAGGAAGTAAGGCCAAACTGAGACTCATGGGTGTGGTCTTTGACTGTGAAATCTTTTAGCTCTTGCAAGATAGCATAGAAAATTTCACCAAGTTCTAACATCCAGCAAAATGGAGAACATGTAATGGGGAGCTTTGGGTTTAACCAGTGAGATTGTCTTGTTTGTCCTATTGCATTTAGCCAGCCAGCCAGCTTATGGAAAAATACAAAATTCAAATTCTAACACTGCTGCATTTATGATATTTAAGGTTTCTATTATATCAGCTGGCTGGGTGGAGCACAGAAACAGTATAGTGCAATATGCTCTGGGTATATTCATGACAAAAGCTTACAACGTAGAAAGAGAATAGAAATGCAAGTTGTCAGTTGGAGAGTTGGCTGCTTGTGTTATATAACTCCTTAAAAGTGGAAAATGATCATAAGTAACAGTTGACAGTTCTCTTCAGTTTCCTTTCTTCAGGTAAGGAAAACATACTTAATATTTCTGAGACCTTTAAAGGTCTTCCTAACCATCCAAAAGAGACCTTGTTTATGTGTGTATGCCATGTTGTTTACTGATTTGTTTTTTTGTTCTTGATGCTTTTTGTGAGTGAGAAGACAAACATATAGGTAAGATACAGAAAAGACAGGATGTAGTGGGGCACAGTGGCTTTATGCCTAAAATCTCAACTACTCAGAAGGCTGAGGTAGGAGGATTGCTTGAGGTGAGGAGTCTAGGCGACAGTGAGCTATGATTGCACTACCACACTCACTGCACTCTAGCCGGTGGGGACAGAGGGAGGCTCTGTCTCAAAAAAAAAAAAATTAGATTGTGTTTGTCATTCACTGATTCACCTCTTCATGTGCTACAGTGGCAACTTTTCTGAAACAGAGTATGAACTCCTTTTATTATTCATAGCCCAAGGGGTTGGGAAAGGCTGGTGGTTTTCTTTTCTAGAGTAAAGTAGAAGGGGTAGCAGTCACTCAAGGTGATTTCCTTTCCCCATCCTGAAACTGCTTTAGATTTGAGTTGGTCTCTCACCGCAAGTGTGAACTCTGGCAGAACATTTACCCAGAAACAGAATAGGCTCAGCAATTGGGGAAACCCAGCAGAGGGGCCTTGCCTGCCTCCCAAATTACTCACATTTGTCTCTATCACCTACAAAATAGTAGACCTTACTAAAGAATTACTAATCATCCTGGGGTGAAGATGGCCAAAATTCTACCTTTAAGCCTTTGATTCTATTCCAATGTGGAATACATATGTGAGTGTGTGTGTGTGTGTGTGTAACTGATCAGAGTTCAGATGTTCTGCTTGAACAGGCAATTGGAGGTAGAATATCGTTTGGCTGATACACTCTCAGACTCAGTGCAGCTCCAGAAGCACCATTAACCTTAATTACTACTTTATCCAGGATTGGTTGGCTATCATTTGACAGCATAATAATGGCTGCCAAAGACAGCAGACTTAAGATATTGTATCTATTATCAACCTAATGAAACTGAGGCAAAATAAATATAGGGAGTTTATTCAGGTAAAGGTTGAGGGCAGCTGCCCCATGGGACACACTTCCAGGTTGCCTTGGGGAGTGCTTCCTTCGGCCTTTGTTGCAACCCGGTTTTTAAAGGCAAAAGAGGACAAGGAATGGGCTTAGTTACTTGATAGGAATTCTCATTGGTTTACAGAAATAACATTGATTAGTGATTATACATTGTTGAACTATAGGGTATGAGTTATGGTATCTAATATATGGCATTTTATGACTACTTAGCATCACATAGTAGTTGGCTTCAAGAGGGTCATTTAGTTTACAGGGGAGAGGGAGACGTGACTGCCGTCACACACTCACATTTCAGTGCCTCTCTGGGCCTGATAATTAAAAGGGGTTTGTACTCCTCACATTAAAAGTTTTTCTTTCTTACTATGAAATAAGGAGGGAAGTTCATTTTAAAAGGGATAGAGGAGTAAGGAGAATTACAGAACCAGTATAGAAGATTCAATACCCAGATAGCAGAAGTCCCAGAAAAGAATACAAAAGGAAAGAAATTGCCCCAAAAAAATTTCAAGAAAATTTCCAGGAACTGAAGGATGAATTTCCAGATTGAATAGGTGCCCACCAAGCACCTATTGCTATGATATAAATAGTTCATGGCCAGATATGGTCCTGAAATTTCAGAATCCTAGGGATAAAGAGGAAAAAAAAAAATCCTAATAGTTTTCAAAGAGAAAAAAAAAAATTGGCTAAGGCCAGGCACAGTGGCTCAGGCCTATAATCCAACCACTTTGGGAGGCTGAGGTGGGCAGATCACCTGAGGTTGGGAGTTCAAGACCAGCCTGGCTAACATGGTGAAATCCAGTCTTTACTAAAAATACAAAAATTAGCCAGGTATGGTGGCACATGCCTGTAATTCCAGCTACTGTGGAGGCTATGGCACAAGAATCGCCACTTGAACCCCGGAGGTGAAGGTTGCAGTGAGCCGAGATCATGCCCTTGTACTCCAGCCTCAAGCAACAGAGCGAGACTCATCCAACATCAGGAATCAAAATGAATCTGATCTTCAATAAAAATAAACAGAAGCTAGAAGACAGCATAGCAAAGCTTTCAGAATTCTGAGGAAAAATTACTTCTAACCTAGAACTCTTAATCTGGCCAAACTATCAGTTAAGTCAGAAGGTAAAGATATTTTCAGTTATGCAAAGCCTCAAAAAATTTATTTCCCAAACACTTTCTCAGGAAGCTGCTCGAGAATTTGCATCACCACGTGGGGACATAAAACAAGAAAAGATTTGGGAGACTGAAAATGAGGGATTCAATTAGAGAAAGATGGACAAAGGGTATCCCCAAATTCAAGGTAAAGAAGGTCCCAACATGAAGGTTTTCCATCAGGCATAGAGAGCAACTAGTCTAGATTGGGGCAAGCCAGAAAGCTTACAAAGTGATTCTTCTAAAGAGATAGAATACCTGAAGTGTCTGAATGTGTTGAGGAGCTCCGTTAGTGGTGATAGGAAACAAAGCAAACAAAAGTTTTCAGGAAAAAAAATTTTCAGGAAAGGAACAGCATCCATGATATATTATGTTGTTCAGCAGTGCATAGCATTACATAGTAATAAGAATGTAAAAGCTGAATCCTAATCTAATGAAAAGTTATATATAACTATATTGGAGAAATGGGAAGAATAGGAAGTAGGGGATGTTTAAAGAGAACTGAATCATAATTTTCCATGATGGGGAGACAAAAACTGCAAAATCAGTAGTGGCAATATTACATGTTATTTGGAGATAACAGAGATAAATACAAAAAAGAGTAAGTCAAAAGAATGGTTGCCAAGGTGTTGCAGGAAATAGGGAGGGGAAAGTAGTGGACTACTATTTTTCTTGTCTTATAGAACTACTCAACTTACTAAGATATAGGTCTGAATAGCTCTGATTAAAATAAAAACTAAATTAGAGGGTACAGAGCTAGAGGATTTGCTTTAGCAACAGAAAGACCTAGATTTATCTGGTTCTTCCATTTTCTAATTCTGTGTCTTTTGCAACTTAATTACCCTTTTGAAGCTCAGTTTACTCCTCTGTAAAAGGAAGACAATATATGCTTCTACAGAGGGAAGATTAAAAATGAGGTAGCCTATGTAAAGCACCTGCAAATAGATCTTTGTTCCTACCCCAACCCCAGTGCTTACCATGATCAAATAGGGAACCATCTTCTGCACTGTTGGGATGATTGCCATTCAACCAGAGGACTGGTATTGTCTTTCTGGTCCATGACCGTGTGCCTCTTTGAATTAAAGGCATGTCTTTGAGATCTGTCTTCTCTCTCAACTATCTGTAGATAGTTTGAGAATTTAAATAGAATTAGGATGATAAGAGTATTGGTAGGGGGAACATCAAGTTAAAAATGTCATTGCTACTTAGTGGGAGATGGGCTATGGTCACAGTCAAATTTCTCAACCAGAACTTTAGCGCAAATGCCATTAATAGAGAAAACATTTGTCGTACAGCCTGATGAGTTATGGAAATTTTATGGAACCATGATCAACAAAGTGCTGTTGCTCTGGGCCATCTGCCAAAGTATCAAAATACCTTTATTTATTTATTTGAGAAAGTCTTCTACCTTAGCAACTGCAATTTTTGTTCCTAAATTCTATATACTTCTTGTAGAATAATTCAAAAAGCAGATCACTGTGGGAAAAAAGACAACTTTATGAAAACTGAAAACCTGTTTCCCTGCATTGGTGCATATTTGTGTAGTGTTTTCCAAGCTATGACTCGACCCCCTATGGCAGTAATTTTAAACCCATCTTCAATCTCCTCCCCGTAGAAAATTAGATCAGGAGTCTTGGACGGGGTTTGGTATTCTATTTTTTAAAATCATTGTGGGTGATTCTAATGTACTGACAGGTTGCAAACCAGTATGCTATAGCCGGACTCTACCCCAAGATTCTAAATTGGGAGAGATGGGGAAACAGAGGTCGATAGAAAGGTTAAATGACTTGTTTACTCTCATCTGTCTCCAAGCTTGTCTACACTGGACATGTGTTATGAACTTCAACTCTGATTTTATCATCTTTAGTTGACTGACTAGGCTTTAATTTAGATTACCTAAATTGCTTTAACAGACAAATTAGTACATTTTACACAAGATGTGGTATAGTTGAAATTTTGGTTTGCAGTCTTTATTTTATAATGTCTTTTTATTTTTTTTCCAGAGACAAAGGAAGTAAAACAGCAAATCTGAGTTTCTAATCAACCATTTCTTCCCCACAGTAGGGTGGCACAGAAAGTATTAAAATTTACTAGGTCTTAATATTCATATTTGAGGTAAACTGGTGTGGCCTTGAAAAGGGTAGAAAGTTAGGTAATTTTGGCACAGGTGTAGGTTTGAAAGGTTGGTCTGTTGGACTGCCCAAGGATTTTTGTAGCTTTGTCTTCAGGAGTATTCAACAGTCTGAAGGAAAGAACTTGTTGCATGGTACTGGATTAAAAATATTGGATCTGGTTTTAAGCTAATATATTAAAGTCATACCCTACACATCTTGGGAGTTACTGGAAATGGAGATCTGGAAATCTCTGAAACCTTATTTATTTTTTCATTCGAGTTCTCACAATTACTTCTAATAAAACAAGTTGCGACTTGCAAACATTTGCCCAACAGCCTTTAGGTGTCCTCAGGGAAATTAAAAGCAAGGAGTATGAAGAGCGTAGAGTCCTGTGCTAGTGGTTAAGCGCTTTATAATTATGTGGGCTTTTGTCTGTTCCTGTTTATCATTGGGAATGTTTTCAAGGCTAAATGGCTGCTCAGCAATTTTAAGCTGTGATTTAAAGAGAAATTAGGCCCTTTTGTGAAAAGGTCTTCTATCTCTTGAAATTTCAACTCTTTTTTTTTTTTGAGATGGAGTCTTACTCTGTCACCAGGGCTGGAGTGCAGTGGTGCAATCTCAGTTCACTGCAACCTCCACTTCCCGGGTGCAAGTGATTCTTCTGCCTCAGCCTCCTGAGGATTACAGGTGCCTGCCTCTATGCCCAGCTAATTTTTTGTATTTTTAGTAGAGACAGGGTTTCACCATGTTGGCCAGGCTGGTCTCGAACTCCTGACCTTGTGATTCGCCCACCTCAGCCTCCCAAAGTGCTGGGATTACAGGCGTAAGCCACCATACCTGGCCAAATTTCGCCTCTTTTTTCATAGAAGAGCTCTCTTCGTCCATAGTTTTGTTCTAATACAGTAAATGAATCAGGGATGCTGGAGGGGCACCTAACGTGTTAACTCATAAGATTTTAACTACTTCTCTTTCAAAACAACTTTGCCATTTACGAATCTTGTGCAGCCTGTGACTTCTCCTATGTCTTGTGTATGGGGGATCTTTTTGAGGTTACTGAAAATATATTTTTTTAAACTTTTCTGGTTAAGACCAAAAGATAGATACAAACTCTACCACTCTTTTGAAAAATCATTAGTAATACTACCTTATTATTTATTTATAAATCTGTAGAGTAGATACTTAAGGAAAATTATGCATTCAAATACTCTGCCAGAGTTGTTTTTCCTTTTATTTAACAGCATATAAAGGTTAACAAAGCACAGCATTAGATAACATTTCTACCTATTTGATTAAGTATTTTTACATAAAATAACAGAAATAAAATGTCATATACTATTTTATGCATTTGCTAGTTTTCCTTCTGACCTTCAGATAAGTAATAAGTGGGCTTGTCCTTTTTTTGGTAGGAAAAAACATGTACATTTTGTGCTATAAGGTGGTGCAATAAAGCATATTGTTTTTCTCTATTGTTTTCTTTTCAAAAATGTAGTTTTTTTCAGCATTTTTTTTTTTTTTGGTAAAAAGATTTTGGCGTAATTGACCATTCAAGGATGCACTAGTATCAGAGGACATTAAAAACAAGACTTCAAGAATACAAACAATAGGGAAGGCATAGTTAGCTTTCATTTTTTTCCTATAGATAACTATACAGTTGGTGCTTTCTTCCTCCTTATTATGATGTCTCTTCTAGCATTGGTGTCCAAAACTGGATTCAATGTCTTCCCTCTCCCACTGAAAATTCTCTTTCTGTCTCTTTATGTCTGGCTAACACCACTGTCTATTGGATGTTTTGAAAAATAATGGCTGGTGAACTATCTGCAACAAAATCACTGGAGGCAGTTTGCTAATTAGGATGTAGATTCTGGCAGGTGTGGTGGCTCACTGTAATTCCAGCACTTTGGGAGGCCGAGGTGGGTGGATCACCTGAGGTCAAGAGTTATAGACCAGCCTTACAAACATGGAGAAACCACATCTTTACTAAAAATACAAAATTTAGGTGGGTATGATGGCGCATGCCTGTAATCACAGCTACTTGGGAGGCTGAGGCAGGAGAATTGCTTGAACCCAGAAGATGGAGGTTGCAGTGAGCCGAGATCTTGCCATGGCAAGCCAGCTTGGGCAACAAGAGCAAAACTCTGTCAAAAAAAAAACAAATAGAATGTAGATTCCAAGGTCCCATTTTAGGCCAACTGATACGCAGTCACTGGTACCTGAATTGCTACCCTCTTTTGTATTGTGCACATCCAGTTGGCTACCAAATCCTGTTAATTCTTCTCTTGACATGTCTCTTGAATCCACTCATCTTTCATTTCCCCTGCTCTAGTTCAAGTTCATCTTTTACCTAGAATACGGCAATAGTTGCCTGTGGGATGGCCTCACTTTGTCACCCTCACTAGTTTGTGGTCTATGCTGGTACCTGTTCTAACTTTCTAAAATGGGTCCATCATCTCCTTGAAAACCCCTCATTACTCCTTGTATTAACATGTTAACGTCTAAATTTCTTAGAGTGATATTTGAGGTCTACTATAGTCTAGCCATAACTGAGTCTGCTTTATGTGCTTCATGCAGTCCAATGTACTCTCCAGCTCTAGGGGATGCCATTCCAATCATGGTCTTTATGTATGGTCTTCCCTAGGACTTTTGTAGTACAGCACAGTCATACATGCTGACCCCGACTGTAGCTTATCTTGGCACCCTCACCGCTGTATCATCTCTGCACAAATGCTAGCTAGACTTACATAAACAGAGTACTCACTCTAGTCACAAAATGCACCATATTAGTGACTTTTCAGGGCCTCTGCTCTTTCAGAATGAATGTACTTTCTCCATTCATTTTCTACTTGTTGAAACTCTTCTCATCTTTCAGGACCTGTTTAAGTGTTAGATCCTTGGTGAAACCTTTCACAATCCTTCTTGTTTTGTATCTTCTATTGAGCCTTTATCTTGTTTACCTTTTGTACTTAACAGTTTTATTCTTTTTAGGAAACTTAAATGAAATGCATACATCTCTAGTGAACCGTTGGGTGAGGGCCTACAATGCTTATACCTGTGCTACCCAGACCCCTATGAAGATGTGCCCAAACCTTTTTTTTAAACATTTATAATTGAGCTTTTGGCTAATTATTTTCATGTGTGTCTGCCTCACTCGATTATAAGCTCTAACTGGAGAAAAAGGCAAAGACCATTAGTATTTTTCTCTTTCCTAGGGAGAAAAGGAGTGCCTACTGTGTGTTCAACACTGAACCAGTCTTGAATGTTGTACCAGTCAGGTACAGCTCAGCTCCTCCTTTAGGGACAAAACAGTAGTTAAACAAGTGTTGCCCATATCACGGTGTTCTAGGTGGCTTACCACCATGACATTCCATCCAGCTGGTAAAGAAAAAAAGGTGAAAGGGAAAGCTTGTTATGGCAGTTACACCCATTTGCCAATGACTAGCACATAGTCACATGACCACACCAGCTAAAAATCAGAAGTACTAGCACTATAAGAGAAGGGGAGAATGGATATTGAGGAACAAATAACATATTTTATATATAGTCTCACTTAATTTTTACTGTAACCCTACGAACTATATATGATATGAAAACTGATGTTCAGAGAAGTTCAATAAATGGCTAGGAAGTTGCAGATCTGGGGTCTGAATTTAAAGCCTGTATTTTTTTTCACTCTGCTTAGTAAAGTGTTTAGGAGGGAATACATAAATGTTATTGAATAAATAAAAGTCACAGTAACTTTCACAGTATTATTTATAATCACTTATTTTCATATCACATATTTTTATAGTATCATATCATCTCTTTTCTTCCAAAACACAGTATATAACTTTACTCCTTGCTTCTCACCATTGTGAAATGAAATGCCCTAGCACTGGTTTGCAATCAAGGCTTAATTTATAACACAAATGAAAATAAAACACCTACTCTTTTAAAATATATAATATCATTTTTGAGGAAAAATAAATGACTGTATTTGCTAAGCAAAAGTTTTTATGCTCTGTATAGTTTGGTAATGCCATATAATCATAAAATTGAAGGGGACTCTATTATCCAAACTCTTTGTCTTAAATAACAAAGAAAATCAAGGCTGTAGAACTTGGCTTTTCTTTATTTCCACCCCTACTTGCTTTCATGCATCGTGGGAAAAGCTTTAGCCTAATCTGTCATGTTTGTAGTAACCATCATTGTTATGCTTAAGAATTGTCTCAGGTTTGCCTGGTTGTCCTGATCAGGAAAATCAAACTGAGTGATATATAAGAAATGCATATAATCCTGGCCTGTTTTAGTGAAGAACTGATATTATTTAATATTAAAAACATCTTTATAGCAGTGGGAAACTTGTTTGAAAAAGGATGACTGCTATTTGATAGTTACCTAAAAGGAATGGGTAAGATCATTCCCACCTATATTTCAAAACCTTATTCAAATACCACCTACCTCTCAAAGCCTTTCCTAAACTTCATAAATAGATGAACTTTCCTCTTCAAACTCTATAGCCTTTTGGATATCTTAGGATATTTATATACTATATACTTCAAGTTACAGTTAATGGTGCCTTCATGGGAGGAGATTTCATGTCTATTTTTTTCTCACTGCATAAGTGTTACCCAGCACACTTCTGCCCAAATAAGCATGTTGACCATAACACCCTGGGAGAGTACTTTGCAGCTGGCTTTAATGAACAATCCTTGAACTAAGAGTTTTGAAGATTTAATCTAGTTTGTAACACAGCTTTATAGGTATAGGTAAGTTGTTTAAGCCTTCTGAGCCTTATCAGTCAAACAGGAATATTAATATGTAATAGGAAATGAACAATTGGTGAAAATACTTTGTGAAAGAAACATAACTTTAAGATAGCACTGTATCTGAATCCCTTGCTGTTCCCCAGATGGTGCCTTATACATAATAAGCTAGCAAATACTTTGTTCTAATTGAATTGAATGGCAATGGGATATATTTTATTAAAATCGAAGCTTTGTTAGGGCTGGGAAGCTTTACCAAAGGAAGAGAAAATTATGTTTCTTGCTCATGCTGCCTCTCCTACACCAGGACAGTTTCATTATTGAACCAAGGATCAATGAAAGAGGAAGCAAGGATTTTCATGGTGTTTCTTCGTGGACAGGCATATAACCGGCAATCACTGGGCTGGAGAGGTGGGACAAGAACCTGCTGCCCTCAGTTTTGCTTGTCTGAACCACTGGTCTGGGTAGGAAAAAAGGAATTACTGCTAGAGGTACAACAGTGGGTAGATGAGAGTATCCAGGCTTCAGAAGAATTGCAGGGGGCAAGGTTGGGTGGTGATTTGCATTGAGCTAGCCCTGCTACCTTCTGGGATGTCAGAATTTTTTTCTCATGTAGTGGAAGGAAGCTAGCAAACCAAATCCAGAAATAAAGCAAAACCCTAACTAGAAGAGTGTTTTCAAGACAGAGATTGCTACAGCTTCAGCCTCCTGGGTTTGGGGAAGGAGCTTGTCCATGAGATTTGGGTTTGAGCATGCTTTCTATAAATATAAAGCATTCTCCTGGAGTCTGGCAGATTTTGCAGGAGGTGTACTGAAATGTAATTGAAATGTAGCTGCCTCTTTAATTTTATGCTTAACAAATGCTAAAAATAAATAAAGAAATAAATAAATAGCTTTAAATTTCGGGGTGTTAATATTTGAAATCTGTCCAGTTTAATTAACTGAGTCCCAGAGACTTTCCTTATTTTCTGGTCAGCGTCACTGATCTGACACCTAATTCTCTTCTTGGTTGTAAAATAGGAATTAAAAGTATCATTTACTTGTTTGTATCAACCTGGAACTTATTTCTTCAGCATACATTCTTATTTCAGGAAATAGGATGCACCCATGTGGAATTTACTCAGTAGTTCCTCTCCTAGTGACATTTGTGTGATCTAATTCAAGGACCTGAAGTGATGGCTCCACATGATTTACTTGCATATGATGCAGCTATTTTTAGAGCTGCATTTACATTTTTAAAAACAAGAATGCACCTTCTTGATGGAACAGACATGCATTTTTAACTCACAAACTCAAGAACTGTAGAACAAGGAAGTTTGTTAGAAATTGAGTCCAAACACCTTTTTCGTACTGAAGAAAAAGAAACTTTGGTCCCAAAAGATTTAGTGGTTCTTAACTAAGGGTCAGTCAGTAACAGAACAAAGCAAGGAACTAGATGGATTTCCAGTTAAAGATTCTTATTTGTCCCAGATCTAAAAGTACAGGTATGGTTTACATTGACAGTTTTTCATGACATGCAGCTTTTTAAGGCACTTAGCTACTTAAAACCTCTAATTTCTGCATTAGTGTATTATAGTATATTATAGTCTCTGTGACTACCAATACTTGCTTTTCCTTTCCTCTTTGCATATTTATTTTTAATCTCATGTATTTATTTTAAGTAGCCTTAGTATGTTTTTGAATGAAGTAGTGTCTGAAATACTCAAAGTTATGCTTTATATTAATGTTAATTGCTTAAGTTTCTGTAGTGTCTATGTCTGGGCAAAGATCCTAGCAACATTAATTATCCTAACAGGATTTCAACTTTTTCATCTACCAGAGTTTCAGTAGAAACTAACTTCCTAAATGCAATGCATAAATAATTGCCATTTCTGGCCAGGCACAGTGGCTCACACCTGTAATCCCATCATTTTTGGAGGCCGAGGCAGATGGATCACCTGAGGTCAGGGGTTTGCGACCAGCCTGACCAACATGGTGAAACCCCGTTTCTACTAAAAATGCAAAAATTAGCTGGGCATGATGGTGCACACCTCTAATCCCAGCTACTCAGGAGGCTGAAGCAGCAGAATTGCTTGAACCCAGGAGGCAGAGGATGCAGTGAGCCGAGATTATGCCACTGTGCTGCAGCCTGAGAGACAGAGGGAGACTCTGTCTCAAAAAAAAAAAAAAAAAAAAAAATTGCCATTTCTTCAGTTTTTCAGAAAGTAATGACATTGTTATCTAAAACCCTGGAATTATTTTTATTAAGCCTGATAAATTACTTATAAATGTATTTAGTATCTTAGAATGAAAGACTTTGGCTGAATGATTACTTGTATGTGGGTATTTAAAAGAACATTGTGATTTATGATCAGTTGATTTTTAGCAAGGATGTCAAGGCTATTCTGTGGGAAAAGAATAACCCTTTCAACAAATAATGCCGGGACAATTGGCTAACCTCATGCAAAAGAATGAATCTGGACCCCTACCTCACACCTTATACAAAATTAACTCAGTATAGATCAAAGACTTAAATGTAAATTATAAACCTAAATTATAAAATTCTTCATCACCCTGGATTAGGCAACAGTTTCTTAGATATGACACCAATATATAAGCAACAACAACAACAACAAAAAGGTAAATTGGACTATATCAAAATTAAAAACATTGTGTGTCAGAGGACACTATCAGGAACTGAAAAGGTATCTACAAAATGGTAGAAAATACTTACAAATCATATGTCGGATAATGGTCTAGTTTCTAGAATATATAAATAACTTTTAAAATATAACAAAAAGACAAATAATCCACTTATTGCAAGTAACACAGGATCTGAATGGATAAATTGCCAGAGATACACAAATAGCCAATAAGCTCATGGAAAGATGCTTGTCATTAGGGAACTACAAATCAAAACCATGATAGAGTACCACTTCACACTCACTAGAATGTCTGTAATGTTTTTAAATGGACTATAATAACTATTGGTGTTGATGTGGAGAAATTGAAACCATTACACATTGCTAGTAGAAATGTAGAATGGTACAGCTTCTATGGAATTGGCAGTTCCTCAGAAAGTTAAACATAGAATTACCATCTGATTCAGCAGTTCCAGCTGTAGCTGTATATCTGAGAATATTGAAAATGTGTTCACACATAAATGTATACACTGTGTGCATGTAGCTTTATTCATAGTAACCAAAAGATGGAAGTAACTCAAATGTCCATCAACTGAGGAATAAACATGTTGTGTATCCATACAATGGAATATTATTTAGCCATAAAAAGGAATCTAGTACTGTTACATGCTACTTCATGGATGAACCTCAGAAATATTATTCTTTATGAAAGAAGCCAGACACAAAAAGCCATGTATTATCCCATTTATATGCAGTATCAAAAATAGGCAAATTCATAGAGACAAAAAACAGTTTAATGGTTTCCAGGAGATGGGGGAAGAGGAGAATTGGAACTAACTTAATAGGTATGGACTTTTTTAGGGAGGGTGATTAAAATGTTCTAGAATTAGATGATGATGATGGTTGCACAACATAATGCATGTTCTAAAAAATACCAAAGTATACACTTTAAAATAGTGGATTTTTTACTTTATGAATTGTATCTCAATTGAAAATGTGAAAATTTTAAAAACTCCATGCCCAATGACATAACAAAAGATGTTATGACAGATTAGAGATTGAAATTATGAAGAATTTTGAGAAATATGAAATAACTTGGTACCCAATATAACTAATAGAGAACTTTGTCTAGTCTGTGGCTTTTAGAGGATTAAGAGAAATGTCCTGTGTTGTGGTTTTTACAGTTGGACAGGAAGAATCAAGAGTCATTAGTCAGCCTTCTGCTCAAAGCCAAGGAGTGTCATTAAGAGATGTTATGCAAACTGAGATTATAAAACCAAATTACCTCCACTGAGCAAATCACCTGTATTCAGAAACAGCAGGGAAGTTGGAAAACTAATAGGTAGTGGGGGTAGGACTGAAGGGATGTGATTTTTCTTTTTCAATGTACAATGCAACAGCAGCTCTCCCTAGATTTTGCGCTAAAATAAGAGCATTTTCACACATTTTAATTGCTCCGTGATAACAACAGTGTGAACTCCATCCACATTTATTATCTATTTAATTTTGCTCTAATTTCAGTGTAGCAAGAATTCACCTCATAAGTGCGAGTAAGAGTCCATTTAGTAAAACGAATCCCTTCCCACATTGATGATCCTATTGTACATATTTATGATAAAGAATTTAAAATGGCCTTTTATATTTCCTCATTTTTAGGTTAGATTTATAGATTACTATTCTCAAAGTAGCATCTTCCTGAACTGGAACCCCACTTGTTCCTTGCACATTAGAATGAGAATATTTTAAAATTATAGAACTTGAGGTTTTATAATATTTCTAGTCAGGATTTTAGATGAAACTTTTATGTTTATAGTACTTGGTGCTATAATGTTTGTGGTAAACCTTATAGACCATCTTTAAGATGTATTTTTTAAATGAGATTTATGGAACTTAATAATTATCTAAATTGTCCTGATCATTTTGCAGACCTGTCATTTACTCCATCCTTCATAGTGATGCTACAGGACAAAGAGGAATGGATAAAAACATTGGTGAGCAACTCAATAAAGCATATGAAGCCTTCCGGCAGGCATGCATGGATAGAGATTCTGCAGTAAAAGAATTACAGCAAAAGGTGTGTGGTTCTGGTTTTGAAAGTATTTTTTTTTATCTTGGTACATGGAATTTTAGAGCCTTTTGCATGTGAAAAATGTTGTATTGTTAGAAATTACCCTGAAGAACTATAATTACAGAAACACAGGTATATATTAATGGATGGAATTTGAGGTTTTTGTTTGTTGTTTTTTTAAAAATATTGCACCCTATAGGAAGAGTTTATTTGATGGGCTCCTTTTCAGGTGATTGTGAAAGATTATGAATGTTGTCTTCCATAAATAATTTTAAAATGTCACTACTTATAAATGAAGAAATAACTATAAAAGCAGTTTTATGACAAAGAAGTATGACTGTCTTCATTTGTTTGGTTTTGGTGTTTTTTACATTGTTATTTGGCTGGCAGGAAAACTTTACAAATCTTAAAATATTCTAGAAATAAATTTGTTTTTAATTTATAATACCCTTCCATTCTTTATAACAGTTAAAAATACACTATTTCAGTGAAATTTTTAATGATTTACTAAATGTTTCAGCTTTTAAAATTATTCCTATATACGTAACATTTCTTTTTAGTATTTTCAGTTTCAGAAGAAAGTAAATTGGAGGAAAAGCATATCCAGGCAAAAATTAACCTCATAATTCTTAAGCACATGTCTGTTACTGGTTCATGACGAGATTTTCACTGATCTGCAACAAAATGAGAAAAAATAAGTCTGATAAACTGCTCGTAATGCTACATTTATGCCATTTAAAATTCTGCCTTCTATTCTGATATTATGTTCCATGTTTCCATACAATCAATGTAAAGAGCAGAATTTTATTAACATATACTTTTGTGAAATGGTGATGATAACATTCTCTCCTTGTTTAATGTCTTTACCTAATAGTGTTTCAGAAGTCTCCATTTTCACCTACATGTTCTGTGATTCCCCAGAAGGATTCATATAGCTCAACATTCAATCATTCTCATAGCTAAGATTTATTAGAATGACATGTTAAAGATACATAGCCAGATTATTAATGGAAGAAGACATCAGGAGGAGTCTAGAGGAATCTGTGTTGTTCAGCCTTCCTATATACCTTTTCTCCTGAACTTTAAAATTCAGTAACGTGTGTGTGCAGTACATCAGGAACTCCATTTTAGTTTCAGAGTTCAGGGTTTTTTTAAATTGAGGATTGGCCTCATAGGCACCTCTTATCAACCACAATTCCAGACTCTCTCAAAAGGAAAGATGTACATCATTAATCTCATTATACAATCTTAAGTGGGCTGACACAAGCAGGCTTAGCCTTATCAGTTAGGAAAGGTTCTCAAAAGCCAGGTTCTCAGATGCCAGCTGTATTAGTCCATTCTTACACTGCTATAAAGAACTACCCGATAGCCGGGCACGGTGGCTCATGCCTGTAATCCTAGCACTTTGGGAGACCGAGGTGGATGGATCACCTGAGGTCAGGAGTTCAAGACCAGCCTGATTAACATGGTGAAACCCCATCTCTATTAAAAATGCAAAATTAGCCAGGCGTGGTGGCACATACCTATAATCCCAACTACTCGGGTAGGTGAGGCAGGAGAATCTCTTGAACCTGGGAAGCGGATGTTACAGTGAGCTGAGATCATGCCATGGCACTCCAGCGTGGGCAACAAGAGCAAAACTCCATCTCAAAAACAAAAAATAAAACTACCTGAGATTGGGTAATTTATGAAGAAAAGAGGTTTAATTGACTCACAGTTCCACAGTCTTAACAAGAAGCATGACTGGGAGGCCTCAGGAAACTTACAATCATGGCGGAAGGCAAAGGAGAAGCAAGCACCTTCTTCACAAGGTGGCAGGAGAGAGTGAGCAAGTGGGGGAAGTGCCATATACTATTACCATCAAATCTCATGAGAGCTCACTCACTATCACAAGAATAGCATAGGGAAAATCCACCTCCATGATCCAGTTACTTCCCACCAGGTCCCTCACCCAGCATTGGAAATTATGATTCATCATGAGATTTGGGTGTGGACACAGAGCCAAACAACAGTAGCCAAAGGACAACCTTGCATCTAAACCTTTCTGAAGATAACAGCTTTAGGCCTGCTATGTTAAATTACTTCTGCACAGGCAGTTGAAAGTGGGGGATCTTATTTTGGTTTTCTAAATTAAAAAAAAAAAATTGTTAGCCTGTGAAACTCTGAAGTCTAATATTCCAATATTTTTTGAAAACCCTCAATCCTTGCGTTTCTTCTAATCTCACACCACAATAATAATCATCAACACGGAATAAGAGAACAGGAGAAAGAGAATTGAAGTATAGAATTTGAATTTTTTTTTCCATTCACGTTTAAGGCATAACCATTTTTGTAAAAAAAAAAAAAAAAAAAACCTCTCAGAGTTTATTCTTCTTATTTTGTGATTAGCTTCATTAAGAAAACTTGACAATTGTGACCAAATGTGTGTGGGTTTCTCCCCACATATTAAGCAGTGGACACCAGCTAGATGTCCTCCAATTAAGTTCCGACACTATATACTCAGTGATAGTGTTAGATCCCACAAGTAAAGGGTTCAGTCCCACAAGACCACCCTCTCCCCTCCCCATATTGCAAGTCCAGGCCTCCAGAACTTCTGGTTTCTAGTTGGAGTTCCCACAACCCCGTCTTTGGGTTTGCTTAATTTGCTAGAGTGGCTCATAGAACTCAGGGGAACCAATACTTACTTTTACAAGTTTATTTTGAAGGATGTTTTACAGGATATAAACAGCCAAATGAAGAGACACAAAGGGTGAGGTCTGGAAGGGTCCTGAGTACAGGAGCTTCTGTCTTCCTGGATTTAGGGTGCACCACCCTCCCAGCATGTGGATGAGTTCTTCATCTTTCTGTCAGTCTCTACATGTTCAGCTCCCCAGAAGTTCCCTGAACCCTGTCCTTTGGGCCTTCTTTGGACACTTCATTGGTTGTACGTGATTGAAGTATGGACAGTCATGTCAAAATGTGATTGTACAAAAATGGTATGATCTAAACCCAGCAAGTCCTGTTTGTTCAGATTCTTCTTGGTCATTCTGTGCAGCGTTCCTTCCTCCAGAGTATGCAACAGGACCCTACTCTGGAATGAAGGGCTGATGACCCATAGCCATGTTAGAGACTTGTCTTCAGGAAGTTAGAGGAGGGCAGGAGAAAGTTAGAGAGAGGCTGTTTCCTGAGGCCTGCTTCCAAGGACTAAAGCACCTTAACATTGTAACAAAAGACTATAACAAGGGTTGTGTAAGTTATGAGCTAGGATCATTGGACAAAAACCTAATCATAATGTCACAGCTAGCCATGCAATTATTAGCTTCATCCATAAATAGAGGAACTACACAGTTTCATTCTCCTTTCTAGTTGATAAATCTATAAAACTAACTGACATTCATAACTCCCTCCATTCTTCAGAAATCATTGTTATTCTTTGTGAGTCTCCTCTTGGCTTACAAAAGAATACTCCATTATGGAATACTTATGAATTCTTATGAATTGTAAGTCTTCATTAGGGGTGGATACGAGGAAAGAGTGCACAGTATGAGAGAGGACTTTCTAAAATTATTAAAATGAAATTTAGAATTTGAATTTTTTTCAGTTCAGGTTTAAGATGTAACTACTTTTGTAGAATACAAAAAACTCAGTGTTTGTTCTTCTTAGGTTCATTAAGAAACCTTGACAATTCTATATTTCTTCTAGAGGAGTATTGAGATATCTTTTGGATAAGACAGAGGAATTCTTGTTAACTCCTTTTTGCACTGGCTGTTGGTAAGCAACTGGGAATTTAACCCCTTATCTGCTGTGGAAGAAGCCTTTGCTCATATTAGCATATATTCCAAAGAAGGAAAAAAGAAATTTTTTTTACATTTAGTTTTCAAAGCTAATATTTGTTAGGTACTCAAGAATAGATGAAGAAATTTCTAATATGTATTCTTACTGTTAAATTCAAAATATTCTAGTAGATTTATTTAATTTAAGAAACAATTTATTGAGCATCTCCTAAGTACTAGGGCCTTGATGAAGTTTTGAGAATACTGAAATAAATAAAATAACATTTATATCATTAACGAACTTCAAAAAGTTTAGATAAATAATAAATACATCTTTTACTATATAATAGAATAAAAAAAAGAAAAGAAGACAGTAGTTATTACCATAGTGTATTATGTACTACAATAGAAATGAGCATAGGATAATAATGAGCACAGAGAAGAGACACTTGGTTTGTGAAGATCAGGTTATAAGCTCAATATGAATCGATACTTGAACTAAGATTAGGAAGCATTTAGCAAACTGGGGAAGAAGCAGGAGGAGCACTATAAATTTAAAAACTCAGAAGTGAGAGGGTGTATGATACATTCCATGTACCACAAGGAATCATATAGCTTCAAAGAGGATGATGGGACATTCCAGGAAAAAAAGCTGTAAAGGTAGATTATGGCTCAATCATGATTAGTATGGCAAAGTAGTTTGTACTGTATCCCTTTTCAATAAAAAGTTATTACCGAAGGATTAATATGTGCTTTAGAACAGTCTTCCTGACAGTGGAATGGAGATAGATAGGATACAGAACAAAGTGAAATTGAGCTCCCTAAAATGCAATAAAATAAATAAATGGGAAAAAAAAAAAAAAAAGAAATTGAACTCAACAAATGTATATTAAGAACCTGTTTCATACTAAGTAATGTTCTAAGAGCAAGCAATATAAAACAACTGGCAACTATTCAGTTGCATTTTATGCACTTTATGTATTGATATAAAATTATATATTATGTAGTTATATGATACATAGAATATCAATATACATACATACTAAATGTTTACACATATGTTATACCTAAATTTAAAAAGAAAAAGTGAATGGCAGTCATTTAAGCATTCAAAACGAGGACATAAATTAAACATTAGAGATGAATTGGGGAAAAGATTTAAGGTTATTTAGGAGATAAAATGGAAAGCAGGGGCACCTGAATACAGTCCACATCTGAGGGTGATGGAATAGACTTTAAGATGGTACCTAGGTATCTGGAATAGATTACTGGATTAATGGTGGTTCTCATGACTGAAACCAAGGATGGGTAAGAGTACAAATTTGGGGTGGGGAAATAAGATCCATAATTAGGTTTTAATTAATATTTTTAGTATCCCATGAGGCTTATAGGTGAAAATGCCAATGGATGGTTGTAAATACGGATGTAGGCCTAGAATTGGAAAGTATAGATATGGAAGTAATGGATTTTGTTGTATCCTTAAATGTGGATAACATCTCCCAGTTAAGAGTGTATAGGTTGGAGGAATATTTGAAGGACAGAAGTGGGAGAGGGAGAAGGAAGGGAAGAAAGTCAGTCACTTGGCCTCTGGATATTCAGAACATAAGCAATTTGAGAGACATAGGAAGAGTACTTGGAAAATACCAAAGTTATGAACAAAATTAACTGGGCATGGTGATATGTACCTGTAGTCCCGGCTCCTCAGGGTCTGAGGTGGGAGAATAGCTGGAGCCCAGCGATTCTGGGAGGTTGAGGGAGATTGAGGCTGCAGTGAGCTGAGGTCACACCACTGCACTCCAGCCTGGGTAACAGAGCGAGACTCTGGCTCAAAAACAAAAAACAAACAAACAAAAAACTAAAGTCCCTCCTATGGCCTACTAAGGCAGAGCCTAATCTGGCCCTTACCAGACACTCCATTTATCTCCTACCACTGTATTCTCTCACATGGGCTTCCTGTTGTTTTTCAAATATATTCCTATTTCATGACCTTTGCATTTACTGTCCTTTTTGGCTGGAGTGGTTTTTCTTTGGATATTTTCATGGCTTTCTCCCTTATTGTTTTCCTCCCTTATTGCTTTCAAGGACAGTCTCTTCAATAAACATTGCTAGGAAAACTAGATAAACATATGCAGAAGAATGAAAATAGACCCCCATTTCTCACCATATAAAAAAATGAAATCAAATTGGATTAAAGATTGTATGTAAAACCTGAAATATGAAACTACTAGAAAAAAACATTAGGGAAATGCTTTAGGACATCAGTCTGGGCAGAGATATTTTGGATAAGACCTCAAAAGCATAGGCAACAAAAATAGACAAATGGAATTATATCAAGCTAAAATTATACAACTAAAGAAAGTCAGCAAAGTACAGAGACAACCTACAGAATGGTAGAAAATATTTGCAAACTATCCATCTGACAAGGGCTTAATAAGCAGGATATATAAGGAACTCAATTCAATAGTAAAACAAAACAAAAACAAATCAATTTTGAAATGGGCAAAATATCTGA
This sequence comes from Cebus imitator, assembly GCF_001604975.1. NCBI lineage: Eukaryota > Metazoa > Chordata > Mammalia > Primates > Cebidae > Cebus > Cebus imitator. Next base: position 5,547,066 of record NW_016107325.1, read on the forward strand.
ATAGACATTTCTCAAGACATGAAAATGGCCAACGGGCATTTTAAAAAATGCTTACCATACTAATGATTAGGGAAATGCAAATCAAAACCACAAGTTGGTATCATCTCACCCCAATTTAAATAGCTTTTTGATTAAAAAATTTGACAAAAAAATAACAGTTGCTGGCAAAAAGGTGGAGAAGGGGAACACTTATATAGTTGTTAATAACCAAAGAGAGCAAGAGTGAATATACTAAAATTAGAAAAAACAGACTTAAAATCAAAAATTGTTCCATTGTTCCAAGCCAGGCATGGTGGCTCACACCTGTAATCCCATCACTTTGGGAGGCTGAGGCAGGTGGGTCATTTGAGCACAGGAGTTTGAGACCAGCCTGGACCAACTGATGAAATCCCATCTCTACCAAAAAAATAAATAAGTAAATAAAAATACATATACATACACATGCACACACACACAAATTAGCCAGGTGTGGTGATATGCTCCTATAGTCCCAGCTACTCAGGGGGCTGAGGCAGGTGGATCAGTTGAGCTCCAGAGGTTGAGGCTGCAATGAGCCATATTTGCGCCACTGCACTCCAGCCTGGATTACAGAGCAAGACCCTGTCTCCAAAACAAAAGAACAAAACAAAAAGAAAAACTACTACAAGAGACAGGAAAGGGACATTATATATAATATATATAATATCGATATTATATATGATATATATATATACTATATCATATATAATATATGATATATATATGATATATAACATATATATAATATCATTATATATAATGATAAAAGGGTCAGTTTATCAAGCAAACATTAACAGTTATATATGCATCATATATCAGAGTTCCAAAGTATATAAAGCAAGCATGGACACTATTGAAGGAAGAAAATTAACAGCTCTATGATAATAGTAGGAGAATTAAAGTGTTACACTTTAAACATTTTAAGTAATGGATAGAACAACTAGACAGAAGATTTATATGGAAATAGAGGATTTGAACAACATTATAGAGCAGTTTGGACCTAACAGACGTATGTAAAACACCCCAACAACAACAGAATACACATTTGTTCAAGGGCATATGGAACATTCTCTGGGACAGACCGTATATTAGGCCATTAAAAATGGCTTAATAAATATAAAAAGTTTGAAATCATGCAAAGTATATTTTCTAATCACAATGAAATGTAACTGGAAATCAGCAAAACAAAAAGTGGGAAATTCATAAATATGTGCAAATTGAATAACACTCTTAATCAGTGGGTCAAAAAATAAATCACAAGGGAAATTAGAATGTATCTTAAGACAAATGAAAGTGTAAATACAAAATACCAAAATGTGTAGGAGGCAGTGAAAGCAGCTCATAGAGAAATGTATATCTGTAAATGCATATATTAAAGAAGAGAGATCTCAAATTAATAACTTTATGCCTGAAAAACCTTGAGAAAGAACAAGTTAAACCCAAAACTAGCATAAAGAAGAAAATAATAAAAATGGAAACAAAAATATAAATAAAAAACAGAAAAACAATAGAGAAAATCAACAAAAACAAGTGATGACTATTTGAAAAGATAAAGAAATGTGACAAATCATTATTAGCTTGACTAAGAGAAAACGTGGGGAGACAAATAAGAAAATGGGGACATTACTACCAACTTTCCAATAGTTAAAAATATTATAAAAGTACTATGAACAGTTGTATGCCAACAGATTGGATAAGCTATTAAAACGTCTTAGGAACACACAACCTACTAAGAATGAATCATGAAGAAAATGAAAACCTGAATAGACCTTTACAAAGTAAGGAGATTGAATCAATGATAAAAAACTTCCCAACAAAGAAAAGCCTAGGACAAGATAGCTCCACCAGTGAATTGTGTCAAACATTTAAAGCAGAATTAATACCAGTGCTCTCAGTCTCTTCCAAAAACTTGAACAGTATGTAACACTTCCTTACTCATTCTATGAGACCAGCATTACCCTGATTCCAAAGCCAGACAAAGACACTACATGAAAACTACAGACTGATATCTCTTATGAATATTTGCTATGGTTTGAATATTTGTGCCCTCCAAAACTCATGTTGAAATATAATTGCCAGTGTACCAATATTAAGAGGTGGGACCTTTCAGAGATGAGATGATTAGGCCATGAGGGCTCTGCCCCCATGTGTATTATTAATGCTATTCCAAAAGGGTTAGTTTGTTCTCTGCTGCCCTTTTTCTTTGCCTTCCACATGATACCAGACTCCCCAGATGCTAGTGTCTTGGTTTTGGACTTCCCAGCCTCCAGAACTGTAAAGAAATAAATTTCTGTTCTTCGTAATTTACCCAACCTGGGGTATTCTCTTATAGCAGCACAAAACAGACTAACACAATATTGATGCAAAAAATCCTCAATAAAACATTAGCAAATTAAATTCAACAGCATATTAAAAGAATTACATACCATGACATAATGAGATTTATTCTTATAATGCAGTAATAGTTCAACATACAAAATTAGTCATGATATACCATGTTAAAAAGAAAAAACATCATCTCAACTGATTCAGAAAAAGCATTTGATAAAATTCAACACTTTATGATTTTAAAAACATTAAACAAACTAAGCATAGAATGAAATGAACTCGACAAAATAAAGATCATCCAACATAGGAAAAACCCACAACTAACATCATACTCCAGAGTGAAAGACTGAAAGTTTTTTGTTTAAGATTGAAATAAAACAAAGATATACTTATATTCAGTATAGTACTGGAAGTCCTAGACAGAGCAGTTAAGGAAGAAAAAGACATAAAAGCCATCAAGTTGAATAGGAAGAAGTAAATAAAAAGACGATTTGAACAGCATTATAGAGCATTTTGGACCTAACAGACATATGTAAACAACATGATCTTAAATATAGAAAGCTCTAAAAATTTCACACACACATCCAAAAAAACCCACCTGTTAGAACAAATAAACAAATTCAGTAAAATTACATGATACGAAATCAACATTCAAAAATCAGTTGTGTTTCTATACATTAACAGCAAGCCATTTAAAGAAGACCTAGACATATGGAAAGAAATCACATTTTTATGAATTGGACCCTTGCCTTTCTTCATATACAAAAATTAAAACAGATCAAAGAACTAAATGCAAGAGGTAAAACCATAAAAGACTTAGAGGAAATCATAGGGGGAAAGCTTTATGGCATTGGATTTGGCAGTGATTTCTTAGATATGACACCAGAAACACAGGCATCTAAAGAAAAAATAGATAAGTTGGACTTCATCAAAATTGAAACTTTTGTGCATCAAAGGACACTATCAACAAAGTGAAAAGGCAACCTACAGAATAAGAGAAAATATTTGCAAATCATATTTGGTAAGAAATTGATATCTAGAATATATAAAGAACTACAGCTCAACAGCAACAAAACCTGCTTTTAAAATGGGCAAGGGACTTTTAGAGATTTCTCCAAGAAGTTATATAGATGGCCAATAAGCATATTAAAAGATACTCAGCATCACTACTCATTACCAAAACCACTGTGAGATTCTACTTCACACCCATTGCTATGGCTGTTATTCAGAAAAGCAAAACAAGTGTTGTGAAGGCTGTGTAGAAATTAGAACCCTCATACATTGCTAGTAGGAATGTAAAATGATGCAGCCATTGTGGAAAATCGTATAGCAATTCTTAAAAAAAAATTAAACGTAGAATTATCATATGATTCAGCAATCCTACTACTCTTGGTTACATGCGAAGAAGTGATAGCAATGACTCAATCGGATATTTGTACAGTCAGGTTCAGAACAGCATTATTCACATTATTCACATTAGGCAAAAGGTAGAAACAACCCAAGAGTTCATCAGTAGATGGATAACCATATACACACAACATAGTGGTATTTAGCCTTCACATGGAAAGAAAAGTTTACACATGCTATAAAGTAGAAACTTGGAAATGTTATGCTAAGTTAAATAAGTCAGTCACAAGAGCACACATATTGTATGATTACACTTATGTGAGGTACTAAGAATAGCCAAATTGATGAAGGCAGAAAGTAGAAGGGTAGTTGCCAGAGGCTGAGAGGTAGGAAGGAGTGAGGAGTTAGTGCCTAATGGATACAGAGTTTCAGTTAGGAAGGATGATAAAAGTTCTAGAGGTAGATGGTGCTGATGGCTGCACAAAAATGTGAATCTTTTATTTGATATATATTTTAACATATTTTCTTTAAATCTATTACCAAAAAAAAAAAAAAAAAAGAATTGATCTAGCCTAGATTCTCTTAATAGCCATATTTTATTGCTGTTCATCTGTCATACATCAGTTTATATAAACTCACCAGCCTTTTACCACTTAGCTGTCTATAGTCCAAGTCAGTTCTCTCAGTGTTTCTTCCAGTTCAATGCAATTTGAGACTCAGAAGCTTCTCTTTGAGAAGTCAGTATGCTGTATCCATTAAGGAGCATTCTGTTCAGGAAAGACATCCAAGTATTCCAAATTGATAAGGAAGGTAAACACAAAACAGATAAGTGATTTTTAAAATATTATTGGCTTAAATTACAAAAGCAGCACATGCTTATTTTTTTTAAGTAAATAATTTAAGATGTACAGAATATAAAGTGATAGTCCTCTCCATCACTCCCTAGGGCTATCCATTGTTAGTAATTTGGTATATATCCTTTCAGAGTATGTGAATCATGTTTTTTCAAAAATGGAATCATGCTAATCTGAAACAGGTTTTAAATTTTTTAATGTCATTTTCACCGTTATCATCACTAAGATTTATTGAGGCTTGTTTGCCAGAGAGCTTTACAGTTATTTAATCCTTATACAAATCTTATGAGGAAGTATTATTTTCATTTTTTGGATGAGGAAAATGAAGTACAGAGAGATGAAGTAACTTGCCCACAACCGCATAGCTAGTAAGTTAGTAGAATTAGTAGAGCTAGAATTTGAAAAAATGTTTGACCACAAACTTCATGTCTATAACTCTCTGCCAGAAATCGTCAATAGCCTTTCAGGTTTGTACATATAAACCTACCTAATATCATGAATACCTGACAATACCTTATAACACCCTTCCTTTTTAAAACACAGTTTTTCACCAGGCACGCTGGCTTATGCCTGTAATCCCAGCACTTTGGGAGGCTGAGGCGGGTGGATTACCTGAGGTCAGGTTTTTGAGATCAGCCCGGCCAACATGATGAAACCTTTTCTCTACTAGAAATACAAAAACTAGCCAGGTATGGTGACAGGTGCCTGTAATCTGAGCTACTCGGGAGGCTGAGGCAGGAGATGGCTTAAACCTGGGAGGTGGAGATTGCAGTGAGCCAAGATCGCGCCGTTGCACTCTAGCCTAGGGGACAAGCGTGAGATTTTGTCTCAGAAAACAACAACAATGACAAAATACTATTTCTCTTTTTTTTTTTGAGATGGAATCTAACTCTGTTGCCCAGGCTGGAGTGTAGTGGCACTCACTTGGCTCACCTCCACCTCCTGGTTCAAGCCATTCTCTTGCCGTAGCCTTGCGAGTAGCTGGGATTACAGGTACCCATCACCATGCCTGGCTAATTTTTGTATTTTCAGTAGAGATAGGCTTCACCATGTTGGCCAGGCTGGTCTCGAACTCCTGACCTCAAGTGATTTGCCCACCTCAGCCTCCCAAAGTGCTGGGATTACAGGAATGAGCCACCGCACCCAGCCCTTACTTTATATTTTTATATGAACCTCTTCATTTTTTCCTGTGGCTTGAGATATCTGTGATAATAACTCCTAAATCTATAATCCTAGTCTAGACCTACCCTCTGAACTATAGACCCGTATGTCTCACTGCTGCTTGGAAGCCACATTAAACTGAATGTCCAGACCTGAACTTAATTTCACCACTTTTTCTCACCTATACCATTGCAAGAGGGTAATGAGTTTAATAAGCTGCTGTGTGAAATAATACTACCTTTTATTTACCCTAAATTTACTTCACATAAATTTCAAAGGATAATCTCTCCTCCTACTGCTAGTGTCCTGCTGTTGATCACCACGTATATTTATTTTACCTGGCCCGTAAGTAGTGTTTTTCTCTTTTAGTTCTAGACCAATTTTTTCATTGTTAAACCTAAGCTCTCTTGCCACCATACTGTTAAATTGCTTTTTTTTAGAACCTCTAGTCTTAAAACATGGCTCTTTTTAGTTTATCCTTCTGCTATAGCCCTCATTCTAGACCATACTAAAATATCAGACAATTTCAGATACATTGAAGTAGTGCACTAATCTCAGATACACAGAACCAGTCTTCTTCCCTCCTTCGACATTCAAATTCATATTACTCATAAATCAGAAAGGAAAATTAACATTTAATGAATGAGCATATTCTACAAGTGTTACATACCCTACATGTAAATCCTCACAGCCCTACAAAAGTCGGCATCATTAGCTTTATTTTCAAATGAGGAACTCAGAAATGTTGATTTTCTAATCTAAGTTGCAGAGTCTACACTGAAACTAGATTTATCAGACCAAAGACCATGCTCATTTGGTCTGATATAGCTCATCAAAGACCACAGCTATACTAACCTAGCTCATTCCAGGTTTTCAAACTGTTTTCTTCTCATTGCTAGGAATAACTTTGTCTCCTCTCTTCTTGGATACATCCTTACTTTGTGATTTATACATCTCTTTTTACCAAGGGAGACTAGAGTATAAAGTTTGCTATTAATATTTCCTTTACTCATTCTTCAATTTATCATGTGCCAGGAACATCATATATGCTAGCAATTAAAAGATAGGTAAGTGGCTTGTCATGGTGGCTCACGCCTGTAATCCCAGCACTTTGGCAGGCTGAGGCTGGCAGATTACAGGTCAGGAGTTCGAGACCAACCTGGCCAACACAGTGAAACCCCGTCTCTACTAAAAATACAAACATTAGCCAGGCATGGTGGCATGTGCCTGTAGTTAGCTATTCGGGAGGCTGAGGCAAGAAAGTCACTTGAACCCAAAAGGTGGAGGTTATCATGAGCTGAGATCACGCCACTGCACTCCAGCCTGGGCAACAGAGTGAGAGTCCGTCTCAAAATATAGATAGATAGATAGATAGATAGATAGATAGATAGATAGATAGATAGATAGATAGATATGTGTGTATGTGTGTGTGTGTGTGTGTATAAAGAAGATTCACTTAAAAAGGTTCACAGTCAAATATTGCTTATTCCATTTTTTGGCATGTGTAAGCATTCATACACATAACCATACCCGTACTAAGAGGTCTTCTGTTCATTACAAAGTAGAATCTTTTAATCACAATAGCTTCTAACTTATAATATGCTTACAGCATAAGACAAAAGATTATTATAGAGAGTATAGGGTGGTAGAGTTGGCTTGACCCCTGAATTGGTTATTATATAGGATAAATTGTTACAAAGAGACTAAGAAATGCAGTACATAAATATAAAAGTTGACTTCTGTCTCTGCTTGGCACAAAGACTCATGTCAGTAATCCCAGCACTTGAAGAGGCCAACGCAGGAGGATTGCTTGAGCCCAGGAGTTCAAGACCAGCCTGGGCAACATAGTGTGACCCTGTCTCTATTACAAAAAAAAAAAAAAGTTCTCTTTTTTGTAACAGTCCACAGGTGAATAGAACAGGGATAGTAAGGCAGCTCTACAGTTCTTAAAATGTGGTTTCCCTCTCTGAAATCACGGTGGCTGCTCTCCTTATTTCCTTGCCAGTGAGAAGGGGAAGAGAAGTGAAGAGCAGACAGCTTTCTTTTAATGATGTTGTACCAAATTTATACGATTATTTCCATTCACACCCTTTAGCCAGAACTTAGTCACATGATCACATCTAGTAGTGAAGAAGGCTGGTAAATATATCCTCTAGCTGGGTCACCATGTGCCCAGTTAAAACTCTGTATTACTAAAAGAAGGAAAATGGATATAGGGAATAATTAGCAGTCCTTGCCACGTCTTTTGGCTCACTAGGCTAAAATTGTCTGGTGAGTTTCAGGTATCACAAGATTCCATAATACGGAATTAAATATTTAATCAATTTTTTACTCATACCAAGTTACTTGTCATCAATTTCTGCCACTGTTCCATGGGAGAAACTTCTGTTGCTTCTTTGACCATCTTTCCAAGAGAAGAATCAGTAATAAAATAATTAAGACATCTGAAAATGTTAAAACTGATTACCATTTACAAGTCAGATTACCATAATCATAAATGATTAGGTTATAGAAAACCTGCAGCTGACCTTTCCTGCTTGTCCCAAGATCCTTTGCATTATGTAATCAGAAAATAGAAATCTCTTTGCTGAGAAAAGAAATTTGAAATGAAATTTTTCTCTTCTTGCCCCCTCTTAATTAAAAGAGAAAAATTGACAAAGTCTTACATAGAAAGGAAGCAATATCCTTATTTCTAAAATGGTTCAGGTGCTATGATATTAATTGCTTTTTCTTTGTACTGAGAAGAAATGTGAAGGATACATAATATTTAAAACTATCCAATTTGCTAAGCAAAGAGTCGTATTGACTAGCCAGTAAGGCTGAAGAGAAGGCCTAAAATAAGAGTAAATTTGACTACGAGTTGTCTTTTTATCATAAATTACAGATCTTCTCTAACACTTATCTGACAATAAATGTAAAGCAATAAGAACTGTTTTGTTGTCAGATTACTTTATTCAAGAGCTAGTCTTGGTCCATCTGAAATGTAAACCTTAAGTCTGTGGTTTATGTTACCTCTAAAAGCTTGTAAAACATATTTTAAAGGATTGCAAAAGGCATAATATACCTTTATTATAGGTACTACATTAAAAAAATCCTTCATTTTCACATAAGATGTAGATGGCCTCATTGCTGTTTACCACTCTCTTTTTTTTTCCCTTTCTTTTTTCGCGAACAACATATATACTCTATGCAAAGTGTTGATGGGGGAAAGCAGTTCATTCTGTATTTTTTTTTTTCCCTAATGAAGCTACTGATATTAGAATAAAAGTGCTCCAGGTAGTTTCTGAAAAAAGCTTTATTTCTTCATTTTACATTGTCAGTACTTTGCTAATAGATTTACTTTCCACATATCAGAATGTAAAATATTTGTAACCTTTCTTCCAAGGTTTTAATTCTAGAAATATGTCCTGCTAAAACTTTTAGACAGGTATGTAGGATATACATTTAAGAATATTGGTTAATAAAGAATTAATGATAGTCATTCAAAAATATATTGAGTACCTACTATGTGTCCAGAACTACACAAACTGCCAAATCTACAGTGATAAGCAAACAGACATGCTTGCTTCCTGCTTCATGGAATGGTGGCACAGTCTAGTAAAGCAGAGACTAATCAAACACTCTCACAAATATAGCTTGAAACTCTGATCAAAGTATCAAGAAGTAAGGTAAATTGCCATTAGAATGTCTGTTGGGGATTTGACCTAATTTAGGAGGTCAGAGAAGATTACCATTATGTAATGATTTTTGAAAGGGCAGGTGTGGAGGGCTTTTTAAGTACAAGGCCTGCATCAGAAAGATCCATTGGCCTAAAAGAACTCAACGTATAAGGGAAATAGTGCAATAAGAAGAATCAGGGGCTCCTAGTAGGGACTTGGAGACCATATTAAGGACTTTTGGTTCCTTATTCTAGGAGCGTTAAGAAGCCATTTAAGGTTTTTTGAGGGACAATGGCGAGGAGTAGGAAAAAAGTATAGAGTAGTATGATTACATGTGCATTTTGCAAAGAACACAATGGCTGCTAGAGAATAGTTAGGCTATTGCAGCAGTCCATTAAGGCTGTGGTTGCAGAAATGTTTGACTTAACTTAAAATATTGTAGATGACTTAAGGGCACTTAAACTTTTTTTTCCCCTATGTAAGAAATAAGTGCTTTGGAAAATACAAAAAAAAAAAATGTTCAATGTCAGCAATAGGAAAAAATTCAGTTTATGAAACTCTATTTTAATATTTATGATACTCATGAAAATTTAAACAGCTAAATATACAAAATTATAGGAAATATGCTGCCTTAGTTTTGAAGAGGAAATATTGAAATTTTGTCTGGATAAAAGGGCAATTTTTAAAATAAACTTTTTGTTTTGTTTATCATAGTCAAGAATATGGGCAGCCATTTTTAATAAATTTAGGACGTGTGCTATATCTGATCACCAGTGTTTTAAGTTTTACTTTTGAACACTAAGAAAGAATACAAAGTTAACCGTATGGACTAGGCGTGGTGGCTCATGCCTGTAATCCCAGCACTTTGGGAGGCTAAGATAGGAGGATCACTTGAGCCCAGGAGTTTGAGACCAGCCTGGGCAACATAGCAAGACCCTGTCTCTTTACAAATAACATAATAATAAATAAAATAAAAAGCAAAGTAACTTATGGCACAAGTATGTAAGTACCTGTTTACCTCTTTAGATGCTGGTAGACCACTTGTTTTGCTAGTCTTTGAAATTGGAAGGAGTATCAAATACACAGAAGCCAGAGTCATCTTGGCCAGATGGTGTTTGATACAGATGGATGGTTAGTTGTCATGCAGATCTCCTAGTTGGTAACTTGTTGCTGCCATCTGACTCAAAGAATCATTCACACACACTGGCTGTCAAAAGCATCTTCTCTTCTGTCTGTTTTAGCTGTCATGTCTGTGCTCTGTACAGAAGTGTTGACAAGACATTGCTGTTGTACATTTTCAATGTGGTTGTTAGTGAGTTTTCTATTTTGTAGGGTCTTTGATAGTGCTGGAATGTACTTGCTTTGTAATTGTATTTTTTAAAAAAATAACATGATTGTGCAATAATAATCTGACCTTGTGAAAGGACTTTTCAGGTTTTAAGCTTAAGCAGATATGTTCAGTGAACAAAAGCATTTTATAAAATGAAAAAAAGACAGTTTCATTTAGTTTCCAAACAGCAAATAAACCAAATTCTACTGGTTATTTCCCAATTTGAAAGAATGTTTCCTTTTGGACGTTCTTTCTCATAATCTGTGATCAAAATCTTTATACTCTTTTCTGAATATGCATTTTCTCAAATTACCACCTTTTTTCTAACAGTGTGAGCTTCCATTGTTTTAAAGAAAAATCTTCAAACATTACCTATCTTTTACATCTATTTTCTCAAACTTAATTTCCCTTTGTCTTATTTACCTGCTGACCTTGTTTCTATTTTTCCTGTTTCTCTTAGAGAAATATAAGCAAAGTCTTTTCTCCATTCCTTCAGATCACTTCTGAAAGCATATCTGTTCCTCTGATACATTTTTTTAAGTGAAAGCAAGTTTATTAAGAAAATTAAGGAATAAAAGATTATGGCTACTTCATAGGCAGAGCAGCAGCATGGGGTGCTCAATTCTGATATTTCTTTAACAACTTAATTAGCTTGTTTATTCAACTGATATTTCCTGAGCTTCCCAATATGGGAATATGGGCCAGGCACTCTGTAATACTCTGGAGATACCAGTAAGAAATTATCTCCACCCTTGAGGAGTTCAGTCTAGATGGAAATCAGACATTAGACAATTAGACTAGAATATTATAACTGCTATAACATAAGTATGTGAAAAGTATAGGAGGAAAACATAGACTGTTGCTATTCTATTTCCCATAGCAGGGAAAATAGAACCATTGCTGTTGACCTTTATTATGTACATAATACTTTATTATGTAGCTTAAGAAGTAGTTAAAACTTCAATGTGAAGTAGATATTGATCCTTTAATTTTTCCTAGCTATTGAATATATTTTCAGTATTATTTATTTATTGTAATATCTTATATGCAGAGATGCTAAAGTATGTTTTTTAAGCCAGAGAGTAGAAGATAAAAATGAACTGGCAGAAGCTTTGTGAGTTGGTTTCAAAAGAAAATGTATTCGTTTCTTCATTAAGGTGGGAAAAAAAGACATAGAGACTTGAATAACATAGACATTTATTCTGGGCCTATCTCTAACTTGCTACGTTTTTTGTACTGGTTACTTAATCTCTGGGCAGTAAAATGTATATACCTATCAAAATAAAATGAAAAAATAGGTACTTATTGATTGATGTTTGTGAAGAACTTTGAGTTCTTGGAGACAGTTTTAATTAACACAGAAATATATAGAGATAACTGTAACTTGTTTGCTGATTCTTCAGCCCTGGTGGCACTGTATAGCCCAAGTAAATCTAATGTATTTGGAATTTGCTGTAGATTTTTGGATTCTTCATTCAGTCAGCTTACCACACTCTTTCTTTGGGGTTGGGTGTGAATTTATACAGGAATAAGATGTCTTATTCTGGGAAGTCAGGCCCTAGACTAGACTTGGGTATCAGTGATCAATTCTGAGACATATTCATTGGGCGTATGCGTCAGATAGACTCACATGATTCATTCTTCTGTTCATAATAAGAAAATTTACTTAGAATCTGTATTACCTTTTTAAATTTTTCAGTGAGCATGTACTGAACACCTCCTTTGTATAAGTCACTTAATCCATATGAATTCTGTGGGGAGTGTCAAATTATGTAAGAGGGCCTTTAGGCAATGTGCAAAGACAGTGCACTACATGGATTGCTTATCGGCTTTGTCAGTTATTCATATTTGCAGTGTATTACTGATAAAAGTTCACCTTTTATTTGGGAAAATATAGTATTTTGCTTTAATTTCTTAAGCCAATTTATATTTGCTAATCTATGAAGAGCTATGTAATTTATTAAAATTTTTAAGTTGGCCGGGTGCAGTGGCTCATGCCTATAATCCCAGCACTTTGAGAGGCCGAGGCGGGTGGATGACGAGGTCAGGAGTTCAAGACCAGACTGGCCAGCATGGTGAAACCCTGTCTCTACTAAAAAATTCAAAAATTAGCCGGGCATGGTGGCGCGTGCCTGTAATCCCAGCTATTCAGGAGGCTAAGGTAGGAGAATTGCTTGAACCGGGACCTGGAAGGCGGAGGTTGCAGTGAACCAAGATCACGCCACTGCACTACAGCCTGGGCCACAGAGTGAGACTCCATCTCAAAAAAAAAAAAAAAAGATTAAGTTTGTTGGTCCCTGAAAATAATAGAGCTTCACTAATTTTGAACCTTAAGAATCACTTTAAAGTCAATGTCTAGTATCTACTGAATGTCATTCTGAGATTATTAGGACTCCATGTTATATTTCAAGGAATTTACAACTTAGTCATTATTTGTCCCTCCAGGGATAGAAATTCGTATTTAAAAAAAAGTTATCTGTTATTGTTTGGGGATATGTTTTTAAGACTGTACTAATTTGGTAATTGTGATACAACAGTTTCAAATTTGCTTGAAGGTTTGCAGCATCTGTATTCCTCAGTACAAACTTGGGTCTTTTGTCATTGCTGTATTCTCACAGCCATTGCAATAAAATAGCAAAATGAATGGATTAACAATATAAGGGAAACTATGGCATTTAAGATAGACACCAAAGGGGTCAACCATGGTGTTCTCTTAATTTCTTTTCTTTTCTTTTTTTTTTTTTGAGATGGAGTTTTGCTCTTGTTGCCCAGGCTGGAGTGTAATAGGACGATCTCAGCTCACTGCAACCTCTGCCTCCCAGGTTCAAGCAATTCTGCTGTCTCAGCCTCCTAACTGGGATTGCAGACTCCTGCCACTATGCCCAGCTAATTTTTGGTATTTTTAGTGGAGACGGAGTTTCACCATGTTGGCCAGGCTGGTCTCAAATTCCTGACCTAAGGTGCTCTGCCTTCCTCGGCCTCCCAAAATGCTGGATTATAGGTGTGAGCCACCATGCCCAGCCAGTGTTCTTTTAATTTCTGAAAACTTGGCAGAGAAGTTTCTAACAGTATAATTTTATAATTTGCATTTGCCCCTTTGATTTTCATAGTGTCTTAGTTATAGCTACTTCCTTAGTATTTGTGTACTCTAAAAATAAATTCAAAAGTGTGTTTATTTAAAATACATAAAATCTGATTTTTTTAAGTTAGTGTGTACTGTTAAAGAATCTCTTTAATATAGCATCTGTTGTATCATTCATGCTTTTGTTTCATTAAGGAATAATGCTGAACTACAGTTTTGATCCTTACAGAAGGATCAGGAAATCATAGATTGAATCCTTGACTGAAATGTCTTTAAATAAGATAATTTTTAAAACTTTTACAGTGCTTTAAGTCTTAAATCAGTGATGTTTATAACAATTACAAGTACGTTCCTGAAGCTAGTTTGTATCTCATAAATAAATCCACAATACCTGCGAAATGACAGTGTGGGCAACTCATATCTATTTCTATTATTAATGGATGGTAAATATATGTTCGTTTCTGTCAGTAAATATCAGGCTAACCGGTTTTTATGTCAGCAGACTGAGAACTATGAGCAGAGAATACGTGAACAACAGGAACAGCTGTCACTTCAACAAACTATTATTGACAAGCTAAAATCACAGTTACTTCTTGTGAATTCCAGTCAAGGTATGTTCATGTTAATTTTTTATATATTTCTAGAACCTCTTGGAGAAAAGGAAGATGTAAGCTGAGTTTTTCTATTTTATTCGTTGCTTGTTTCTCAGTAGTTATGATATTATAACTGTGGTACCGTTATATGTTATGTTTATTTAAATGAACACTTGCAGGATATGGGAAAGCAGACTTTCACATATGCTATATTATATGGTAGAACTCTAAAGTTTATAAAACTTCCTAAAAAGCAATTTGCCAGTAAATAGCAAAAGCTTTTGAAAACATCTGTGCCTTTTGAACCAAAAACTCAAGTCCTAAGACTATATTGTAAGAAAAGATTTGCTAAAAGCTTGAAACTATATAGGCAGGGATGTGTATCACATAATTTTTAATCATGTAAAGCTAGAAACAAACATTCAATAGTTAAGTTACAGTGATCTGTATGAATAGCTATGTAGCCAAGAAAAGTGATGATAACAGGTATTAACTTATAAGAATATGTTCACATTATGTAGCAAAATGAACAAAGCAGGATACGTAAATAAGTGTTATTTTCATTTATGCAGAAAAAGATGTTCTTGTGTGAATTTATATGTTTAGGAAACGAAGAAATCTGATAGAATATATAAATCAAAATGTTAACAGCAATAATTCACAGCTGATAAAAATTTGGGTAGCATTTACTTTTTCTTCTTCTTGGCATGTCTGCATTTTCTAATTTTCCTATAATAAGCATGGAGTCATAATACAAATAATTATCTTAAATAAGAAATACATACCTGAAAATATGACATAAAAAGTTGAATTGTTGCTGACAGATGCAAAGAGCATATTTCTAGTTTTCTAAATTCTGTATATTTTACATACTACTAGCTTTCGGAGAGTAGGGGTTTTGTGTGTTTAGTGGGAAGGAAAAAATATAAATGGACAACTTGTCAAAGTATTCTAAAATTTCTACCTTAAAATCTATTCCATTGCTGGGTGCAGTGGCTCACATCTGTAATCCCAGTACTTTGGGAGGCTGAGGTGGGCAGGTCACAAGGTCAAGAGATCGAGACCATCCTCGCCAACATGATGAAACCTTGTCTTTAATAAAATACAAAAATGAGCTGGGGGTGGTGACACGTGCCTGTAGTCCTACCTACTCAGAAAGCTGAGTTAGGAGAATTGCTTGAACCCGGGAGGCGGAGGTTGCATTGAGCTGAGATCGCGCCACTGCACTCCAGTCTGGCGACAGAGTGAGACTCTGTGTCAAAAAAAAAAAAAAAAAAAAAAATCTATTATCTTTACGGTTTCGAGTTTGTATTATTTTTTGCTTTTACAGGTAGTACCAAAAATAAGGGTTTTCTACTAATGTTCAGGAGGTTTTTGTCTTGCAGATAAGAGTTATGGCTGTGTTCCTCTGCTTGAAGACAGTGAAACAAGGAAGAATAATTTGACTCTTGATCAGCCACATGATAAAGTGATTTCAGGAATAGCAAGAGAAAAACTACCAAAGGTAGACATTGCTTCTGCAGAAAGCAGCATCCAAATGCTGATGCGTAACATAGCTTCCTCATTTATTTTTCTGAAGTGCTCTACCATTGGAATTCTGAATAGAAGTTCCATGTATACAAATATGTGACTTAAATGTTTCTAAATAGAACTATTTCCAAGTAAAAATAAAGGCTGAGGTTTTGTATTTTCTATTGACCTTTTTTCTATATCACAAGCATTTCAACAAAGAAAATATTTAACAAAGAAATAGGATTGGGCACAGTGACTCACTCCTGTAATTCAAACATTTTGGGAAGCCAAGGAGGGAGGATCACTTGAGCTCAAAAGTTTGAGGCCAGCCTGGGAAACACAGGGGACCCCTATCTCTACAAGAAATAAAAAAATTAGTTAGGCAGGATGGCACATGCCTATAGTCCCAGCTACTCAGGAGGCTGAGGTGGGAGGATTGCTTGGCCCTAGGAGGTCAAGGCTGCTGCAGTGAGCCTTGATCATGACACTGTATTCCAGGTTGGGCAACAGAGTGAGACCCTGTACGTGTGTGTGTGTGTGTGTGTGTGTGTGTGTGTGTGTGTGTGTGTAAATATACAATGAAATGGAAGATTAAAATTGGGTAAATAGTAAGACACCAATTAGAAAATTGCTTTCTAGTTTTTTCTTCAATTGTCTGTGCTTAGTTTAGAAAAAGAAAAACCTATTCAACTAGCTTAAGCAAAACTCTCTTGAGGTAATATAGAAAGAAATACTACATATTTGCAAAGACATTCATGCTACATGGGTTAGAAACAACCTAACTATCCACCAATAACAGAATAGTCCATCTTTAGAAACTCTTTAGAAAAATTAAAATATACTAAATATAAATTTGCCAAATTTCAATAGCAATGTGAAGTGAAGATGGAAATTACAAAATGATAAAATGGGAATACTTTATGTAGCTCGTCGTTGTTGTTTTGTTTTGTTTTTGTTTTTTTTGGAAACAAAGTCTCATTCTGTCGCCCAGGCTGGAGTGCAGTGGCGTGATCTTGGCTCACTGCAACCTGCACCTCCCAGGTTCAAGTAATTCTACAGGCGCAGCCTGGCTAATTAGAATACTTTGTGTAGTTTTTAAAACATAACATTAATGTTTGTGAAAACACAAATATGTAATAAAGGTATAAAAACCTGGACAGGAAGGTCACACATCTTCTTTAGAAAAACGATCACCTCTAGAACTGGCAAGAAAAGAGACTGGGATATCTGAGAAAGTACTAATGGGGACTTTAGTTATATCTGTAACTTTTTTTTTTTTTTAATAGAAGAGAGTTAAGCAGGTATGCAAAATGTTAACCCTTATAAACTTGGTAGTATATATATATAATATATATATATATATATATATCTTATCTTGTTCTCCGTGTTTTCACAAGTCACTGAAATTTTGTAAGTTTGAAAAGGACACTTTTAATGAGATGAATTGGTTTTTAGTGAGATGATACCTATTTTGAATAAAATAGCTAGCAAATAAGGTTTCTTAATATCAAGAAGACCAATTAAGTCAAGAGTGCTATAGTTATTTCTTTCCTTCTAATAAAGTAGGAAATTTTAGCTTTGTCCGGGTTATTTAGTTACTGATTGTATAACTAAGACTATCTTATTATTTAACATCAAATTTGAGAATTCCAATTTTGAGAGCTTTTTCTATAAATAAAAATTTTAGACTAAGAAGTTCTCCTGGTACCCCATACTACATATATTTTTATTTGAAACCATTCTTTGAGTCATTCAGTTTTCTTCACCCCCATTCAAATTTTCATTTATCTAAAAATGCTGATAAATACAAGAAACCATGGCATTGAAATAAATTAGGATTATTTTGCAAAAGAGGAAATTGAGAAACAATGATTCTGATTTTTTGAAATACAATTTTGTTACTAGGCCTATTGTAGTACATTATAAAATTGTTGAATTACTATAAATGCTGACATAAATTTAGTGCTTATGTAAACAATATGTAAAATCTTCCTGTTTCAGTGTCTTCCAAATGCCATTATTTACCATAAATTTAATAATCCAAATTCCTATTACATTTATAACATTTATTTGAAAGTAATAGAATATCTCCAGTTTTAAGTATGTAGAAGGTAGTTTTTAAAATAAAATCTTGGTTAGAACAAAAGGGATGATGTGAAAAGCTCTAAGATATATTAGTAGTTTTGTTTATTTTAAATTTGGATAATTTATCATTTACAAAAGTTTTTTTTTTTTTTTTTTTTTTTTTTTTTTTTTTTTTTTTTTTTTTTTTTTTTTTTTTTTTTTTTTTTTTGTGACGGAGTTTCGCTCTCGTTACCCAGGCTGGAGTGCAATGGCGCGATCTCGGCTCACCGCAACCTCCGCCTCCTGGGTTCAGGCAATTCTCCTGCCTCAGCCTCCTGAGTAGCTGGGACTACAGGCACGCGCCACCATGCCCAGCTAATTTTTTGTAGTTTTAGTAGAGACGGGGTTTCACCATGTTGACCAGGATGGTCTTGATCTCTTGACCTTGTGATCCACCCACCTCGGCCTCCCAAAGTGCTGGGATTACAGGCTTGAGCCACCGCGCCCGGCCCATTTACAAAAGTTTATTGTCAGTAAGTATCCAAACTAGACCTTCAACAGATATCTTTTTTTTTTTTTTTTTTTTTTGAGACGGAGCTTTGCTATTGTTACCCAGGCTGGAGTGCAATGATGTGATCTCGGCACACTGCAACCTCTGCCTCCTGGGTTCAGGCAATTCTCTGCCTCAGCCTCCTGAGTAGCTGGGATTACAAGCACGCGCCACCATGCCCAGCTAATTTTTTGTATTTTTAGTAGAGACGGGGTTTCACCATGTTGACCAGGTTGGTCTCGATCCCTTGACCTCGTGATCCACCCGCCTTGGCCTCCCAAAGTGCTGGGATTACAGGCGTGAGCCACCACGACTGGCCTGAGAAATCTTTTAAAAATTATGTTTGTTTAAATTTCGTAAGATAAGTATTTTGTCTGTGAAATATATATCTGAATACCTGGAATGAAATTAAGTTTAAGTAACAGAAATCATTTCAAAGATAGCCTGTGTGACAAGAATTAATAATATTGTTTCAACTGTAACTATATTTGTGGGCAGACAGTAAGAGAAAAATCTCCGAGTAAGGAGTAAAGCTCTGAGAAAGGAATAAATCTAACTTCAGTGAGTTCCCTTAATTATCTTTACTAATAGGGGAAAGGTTTATATTATAGCCACATCTTTATACTTTGAATAGCCCATCAACTCAATTTTCTTTGACTGTAACCGTTTAATAAAAATTAACTGTCTTGTATTTCAGCTTTCTCTTTTCCTTTTATATATCTCTAGCCAAAGTGCTAATGAGCACTAAACATATAAGGGATTAAAGAAAAGTAAAAATATATTCTAAAAGAATGGATAAATTAGATTTATTGAATATTGGAGAGTTGGCTATATCCTTAGTGTAAAAAATTAGGCCTATTTAGAAAAAATACTGGCCATTCAAGCAATGGAAATTAAAATATGTTCCATTGGCCTATGTGTTGATCTACACTTAAGTTATAATTCACCTTTAGCTAATACAGGTGAAACCTAAATAACTCTGAATATATGATTATATTCAAGCTTCTTCCACAGTGAAAAAAATCCATGTTGGTTGGTTGCAATTTTTTTTTTTTTTTTAATTTCGCTCTTGTTGTCCAGGCTGGAGTGCATCTTGGCTCACCGCAACCTGCGCCTCCCGGGTTCAGGCAATTCCCCTGCCTCAGCCTTCCTAGTAGCTGGGATTACAGGTGCCCACCACCATATCCAGCTAATTTTTTGTATTTTTAGTAGAGATGGGATTTTACAGTGTTGGCCAAGCTGGTCTCAAACTCCTGACCTCAGGCGATCCACCAGCCTCAGCCTCCCAAAGTTCTGGGATTACAGGTATGAGCCATCGAGCCCGGCTCAGTTGGTTGCAATTTTATAAAAGTATGCACCCACATGAATGAGAACTAGAAAGCTTTATAGAGAAATGGTTAAGGTGATGGTATGATTCTTTTTTTATTCTGTTTTTATGCTTTAATATTATTGGTCTTCAGCAAAACTAATCTATTTCTAGAAATCACATTCCCAGTCAATTGGCCTAACTTCTATAATGAATTACTAAGTTAATAGAAATGCTTTGAACCAGTAACAGAAGGAAGCCACTACAAGCCACCCACAGTCCTTTCCTCCTTCTGTTTGGTGGGTGGTTTGAGAATGTGTTTTCTTTAGACTATTTGTTTTGTTTAGGATTTTGTTTTGTCAGGATATTTGAGAAGGGAAAGACTTGTGGACATTTTGGCAAATGGCCACTCTGGCTGCCTTAGAAAATGAGACATAAAGTAGAGGAAAGAGGGATATTTGAAGGGAAAAGAGAGCCTTTTAGAAAATTTTACTTAAGAAACATGAAATTTATAGTTCAGACTCTATTCATGTTATTCCTACACAAAAAGCATGCAAAAATCCTTTGACTTCTAAAGGGACAGAAAAAGGTAAAGAAAAAGCCTCTTTCATTAGATGACCTGTAATACTCTACTTGAGACAGTAGGGAAGCAAATACTCTGTTTAATGGAAAACCTTAGTTTTGTCTTTTGTACACCACGGTAGTTTGCAGTCTTTTGCATTATCTATCATATTATTCCATACCTACCCTAAAACTTAGGGCTTAAAACAACAAATTTTATCTGCGTTTCTGTGGATCAGGAGTTCTGGAGTGACTTAGCTGGGTGGTCCTGACTCAGGGTCTCTCATGTTGAAGTCAGGGTGTGGGCAAGGACTGCAATCATCGAAGGCTTAACTGGTTGGAGGATCTACTTCCAAGATGGCTCACTCACATGACTGTTGGTAGGAAGCCTTTCCACATGAGCCTCTCTACAATTTGACAGCTAACTTCACTCAAAGTAAGGAATCTGAGAGAGAGAAAGGTGCCCCTGTGATGTAGTCTCAAAGTCACATTCCTTCACTTCCACTTAATTTTGTTCATTATTAGAAGCAAGTCACTAAGGAGTGGGGGAAGAAATTAAGCTGCACCCCTTGAAGGGAAGAGTGTCAAAGTTTGATAGATATATTTTAAAAGCAATACCGGTATTGTAGATTTTGGTGTACAGAGGAGGATATGAAAGATCAAGAGATAAGGAGGTTGATATTTAATTTACCTTATGACAAATATTGACGAAAGGTAAGAGAACTTAATATTCACTTAATAGTGATTTAACTTTCTGAATCGTGTGATTATTAATCTTAGAGGGAAAAAATATCATAGTCTGTCATCTTAAGTACACTTTCAAAAATTCTAATATGAATATACTTTCCAGAGAATAATAGCAATACTTGGAGAACCAAGAAATTGTTACATATTACTAATTCTTTTTTATAACCAATGTTAAAAATCGAAAATGCAGATAGGAAATCAGATTACAAAAATGCACACAATTATTCTTGACAAAGACTATTCATCTCTTGTTTACAGAACACCATTGTCATAGTAACTTATGTCCATGTCAGCAGTTACTATTTAAATAAAAAGTTTTGTGTTTGTGTAACAAATATAAAGGCATTCTATAAAAATACAAACTATAAATTGTCAGTTTAATTCACTTTTTTAAAAACCAGGATTGTTATGTACTGTGTCACTTTTATAATCTCAGAAATGAGATTTTTGTAATTTGCTTCTGGGAGATGGTTTGGTTGCCAAACTAAATACTATCTTGAGTGTCTAGGTTTTGACAGAAATTGTTTGCCCTCATCTTTCTGTGCCACTTTTTCCTCCTGTGGAGAATTACATAAAATTCTTGAGTGGTTTGATGCAAGAAAATATGTAGAAAGCAATAATACAGAACAGAAAAACAATTTGATGATATTGGTAAATTATTTTTCTTCACTTATCCGATAATTCTGAATTCAGGCTGTACACTTAACACTGCCAACCCCTGGAGAACAAAGAGATGTTGTCCCTGTGTTCCAGCTTAAAGTCTTGATTTAATAATAAAAATTAACATTATTGAATTTTGAAAAGTTATTTCAGATTCTAGGATCCAAAACATGAAGTGAACATTATCTAGTTAGTGTTTATGTGTTCTCATGTCTATATATTTCTAATTTATTCTTTATACGTCTTTATTTTTCATCTGGGTTAATGTGACAAGTGCAGTTGTTAATGAAAGATGTCAGTTAAACAGTTTGCAGATTTCAAATATAGCTATCGTTGTGATTAGATCAGCAGATATGGTAGCTTTGAGGAGCAGGAAAGATTTTTTAAGTTTAGAATAGTATAAACAGTGATGTAGCTGTGGAGCTGGCAATTGCAAGCAGTAAGATGTGCTGTACCTGACAATTCCAAGTAAATATAGACGCTCTGACATGTCTGAAGAAAGCTGTTGTCTAAAAAGTTATTTGTCAATCACTTACACAAGAAGTAGTTATTGAACTCCTATTTGCCAAGCCTTGCTGATCATTAACAGAAATACAAAAAACAAAAGAGTAGTGATAGTATTATAGTAACAGACAGTATCTATCCGTTTTAAGGAGCTGTAGTCTGGTTGGGGAAATGATGATTTGGAGACCTACAGCAATTAGCAAGCATTATACAATACCAGCTAGTGCTTGACTTACAACCACGGTCGGGACCGCGGACCGGTCGTAACACGATTTGGTCATAAGTTGAGTAGGCTATATGTACAGTTGAAATGGTGCATGTGGAGTTGGTAGTGCTGCCGGAAGCTGGTCCGCACTGTCGTAGGCCCAGCTGGGCAACGTTTGCGCTGCCAGACGCGGAGCACTCGTGGCCAGCGATTGCGGTCGTAAAGTCAAATGGTTGTAAGTTGCATAGGTGATAAGTCTATCAATACCTGTAATGTGAAGTCCTAATAATATAACAAAATGAAACTAAAAATACCAAAATTAGCTGGATGTGTGGCGGGCACCTGTAATCCCAGCCACTTGGGAGACTGAAGAAGGAGAATCGCTTGAACTTGGGAGGCAGAGGTTGCAGTGAGCCGAGATCACACCACTGCACTCCACCCCAGGTGACAGGAGTGAAACTCTGTCTAAAGAAAAAGAAAAGAAATTCTAACTATAATTTTATGGCACAGATAAAACATATAAGACCTTAAGATAAAAATTAAAATTCTCAATAAGCTGAAGGTAGGCTTGATCAAGGGTCCAAAATTTAGGTTTGAGTACAGAAAAGAAGACAAGTTCGTATTTGCCTTTATCTTGATTATGTGTGCATAGATACGTAAAGTTAAATTTTCTACAAGATTTGGATGGAAAAGGGATAATTTCTAGACAAGAGCCAAAATCATTCTAGGTCACTTTGGGAGAACATTATATAAACTGAAATCAAAACTGAGGGTTTTGAATGAGCAATTTTATTTACCATAACCATTTTTAGGTGGCATAATCATGGCTTCAGAGAGGAAAGTGCTTCCTACCTTTTTCTTACTTTATTCTATGGACAGTCCTTCAGTGAGCAGCATTTATGCATGGCCTGTTCTTTTGCATAGCAGTTTTGGCAGGCATACATGAACTTGAACTCTGTTTTGCTTTCTGACCTTCTATAGCTAATAAAATCCTAATCTTGCAGGTCCGGATCGTAGATGGTATCCCCTTCCTTACACTGTTCATATCTTACATACTCTGGACTTCAGGTGCAATGCCCATTTAGGGATCTTCGTCTGAGTTTTGGACCCCCATAGCTTCTCTCAAAACTCCACTTTTTATTGCAAGTCTCTTAAACTACATTTGTTTATTAAGTTGCTATATATTGTCCAGGTACCTGGTTTTATACACATTATAAAAGCTTTAAAATGATTTATAGGTAAATGATAAATATGTTTTTCATCATTTGATCAAAAGCTAAAAATTAGGCTTTTAGTCAACATATTTAACTACTAAGTGATTTCTATGGAAAAGTCAGATCTGATGTACATCACCTAAACACTAGCACTTCTTCTGAGAGAGGAACTTGAAATAAATTTGACTGCATATATTTGTTACTCTACTTTTTAAAAATTTGCCCCTGAATTCCTTTAATGCTTAGTCTTTTCTTTCCATCTTTTATCATACAGAAATGATGATTTTTATGCACACTGTGCAAAATGGCACAGGCCAAACTAGGCTGGGGCTTAGAGACCTGGAGAAAAACATGTGTTTATGTGTAGCACCTCAGGTGGTCCTTACTTTGCAGTCCAGAGCAAATGTACAGCTTTTCCTAGTTTTCTTTCTAGAAACTGCATTATATATACCCTATTTTTATAATAATGCTTCTATATTACTCCTCTTTAGTGACCAGCCTTTTTTGTAGACTTTCTGGTAGAATACTAATAAGAAAGGAAAACGATAACCAGTTTATTCATTAAAGTTCAGTTTTTTCCAAAGTGTCAAAATACACAAACTCTTTTTTTTTTTTTTTCCAGACAGTGTCTCACTCTGTCACCCAGTCTAGAGTGCAGTGGTGTGATCTTGGCTCACCGCAGCCTCTGCCTCCCAGGCTCAAGCAATTCTCCTGCCTCAACCTCCCAGCAAATAGCTGGGATTACAGGCGCGTATCACCACACCCGGCTAATTTTTGTATTTTTATTACTGATAGGATTTGACTGTGTTGGCTAGGTAGTCTCGAACTCCTGACCTCAAATGATCCACCCGCCTTAGCCTCCCAAAGTGCTAGGATTAAGGGCGTGAGCCACTGTGCCCAGCCAATACACAAACTCTTAAGAAAAAAAAATATTGATATCCAAAACATTTTAATAATTACATTGAAATTTTCTATTGCAGAAACTTTGTTTCCAAGTCTAAATTATCACTTTATCCTAACCCTTTCCTGCTCTGGGCCTGTGTTTTTTAATTCAGTACATCATTTTACAGTTTTTGCTTTTGGTAAAGTACAGGGAAAATTTTGAAGAAGAAAAGAAAATGAGAAATAATATCTAACCTTCTAAATTCTCTTTCCTAACTTAGAAGCAAATTTGAATATCTCTTGTATGGCTTTTCTCTTTATTTCCCCCCTTATCCCTTTTCTCACACTTCCCTTTATGTAAAACTCTTCAAAGCACACAAAATAGAGTTGATAGAGTCTATCCAGCCCTGATTTCTCTTGGCCAAGACATGTTAGGCTGTTCTGTCACTCAATAGGTAAGGAATAGCCCCCTGCCCACCTCCATGTTTGTTTGTTTGTGTTGCTGTAAAGGATTTGTTTGTTTGTGTTGCTGTAAAGGAATACCTGAGGCTGGGTGATTTATAAAGAAAAAAGGTTTACTTAGCTCATGATTCTGATGTCTGGAAAAGTTCAAGATTGGGCATCTGCATCTGTCAAGGGCCATAGGCTTTTTTTACTCATGGCAGAAGGCAAAGGGTAGCCAGCATTGCAGAGATCCCATGGTGAGAGAGGAAGCAAGAGAGAGACAGGAGGTGCCAAACTCTTTTTAACAACCAGTTCTCTCAGGAGCTAAAAGAGTAAGAACTCACTTAGCCACAGCCCCCAGGATTTATCTGTTAATGAGGGATCTGCCCCCATGACCCAGACACCTCCCATTAGGCCCCACCTCCAACATTGGTGATCAAATTTCAACATGAGATTTGGAGGGGGCAAATATCCAAACTATAGCACCCACAAACAATCTTTTATTATTATATTATAACCTAATAACATGTCATCCTAAGAGTTCTCAAAATCTGACTGGGTATGGTGACACTCCCGCCTGTAATCCCAACACTTTGGGAGGCTGAGGTGGGTGAATCACTTGAGGTTAGGAGTTCCAGACAGCCTGGCCAACGTGATGAAACCCTGTCTCTACTAAAAATACAAAAATTAGCCAGGCATGATGGTGGGCGCCCGTAATCCCAGCCTGGAGGCTGAGGCAAGAGAATCTCTTGAACCCCAGAGGTGGAGGTTGCATGAGCCAAGATTGCACCACTGCCTCCAGCCTTAGCAAGAGTGAGATTCTGTCTGAAAAAAAAATTCTCAAAATGTTTTGAAGGTAGTTGGGTTTTTTTTAGTGTTATGAAATGCTTCTACATTCAATCTGCTGTAATTTTTTTTTGGTTGAATTATGTGATGAAAATTCAGCCTCAAATAGATAATGTAGTTGAAAAGGGGAAGAGTATTTTAATATCCTTTTTAGCAATTGTGGATATTCTTTGATGATTCACCAAAACTTGGTAGTGTCTTAAATATTAGCTGCAGTATGGAATCTGAAATCATATCAATGAACTTTTTGCTACAGTAAAAGCTGTTGGTGTATCTTGTACTTTGAATGTGTCTTTTACTTATGTATGATTCTGTAACATCATGAATCAATCATTTGGAAAACATTGGATCACTAAGTTGTATAGATCTTCCAAATGTTGACCTATTATATAATATTTTCAAATCACATTTAACATCATCACTGATCTCATCAGAAAAATCTTTTAAGTATTGGGCATCTGTCAAGCTTACTGTGACAGGTACAGGTTTTCAAAATTTTAATTTTCACTTGAAAGCTCAAATTTTATCATTGGCAACAAATCTTGTCAGTTGCTTTCCTTAACATGACAGGCTAACTTCATTTGTTTTTGAGAAAATGTCTGAATAACCATAGCTTGCGTGTCAGTCATTCTTTCAAGCCAAAATGGCATTCCATTAGAAAAGTGACTAGTTTCCTTTCAACTCAAATAGTTGCACAAGTACTTTTCCCCAAGACAGTGATTGTACTTTAGTATGCAGCAGAAGTCCTTTTGTGTATACTTCCCTTTTTGTCACACAAAATGATGAGGTCAAGTTTCACTAAAATTTATCATTTTTACTGCCTTATTAAGGACATTCTTAGGTGAAACTGGCTTTTTTTTTTTTGGCTGTTGTTTTTGTTTTGTTTTTACTGAGTGTGTGGCATTGAAGAGTACGGTGACAACACTTCGATATGGCCTTCGTCATACTTAGACACCAGCAGTTTTACTCACCATTGTTTTTGCATTATCAGTCTAAATGCCAACACAGTAAAAAATCCAAATATTAATAATATATTAATTGTGACAATGGTTGATTTCAATTATGTCAGGGTCTAGGATTTCATTTTATTCTACTTACAAGCTAATAAGTTAGCTAGTTACTGTTTCATGGGTACTGGAGGAAAACAGAAAACTGAATCAGAGAAAAAGGACTTTATTATTCACAGTAAAGCAAGTAGCAAGAACATCATATTTTCATTGGTCCCGCCTCGGAGGTAACACATATAGACACAGATGATGCAATGGTTACATTGAAGGAGAGGCATATTGAGCTTGGAGAGCCCACCATGTTATAGCAAGCATTAGGCATGCCTGCTCTTTGTCCAAGAGGGAGACATTGCCTAGTCTTTCAGGTTTGATCTTTGCAAACACAAGCCTGAGAAAAGCCCGAGGTAATGAATAGTAAGATTCTTGTATTCTTTACATGAACAGCAAAAAATGTGCCAGGATGCTCAGGGGCCATGGCAGATTACCTCTCCCAACAGTGGATCCCTTGAAAGCCTCTTGGGACCCTCAAGGATCCTGGACCATATTTTGAGAAACACTGATTTAACCAGATTATAATTTCCTGATAGAAAAAATCGTATTGCCTTTTTCTCAGCAAGTTACTTTTCATCCTACTGAAAAAATGTCATGTTCTAAGAATACTCTAGCATCTCCTCAGGAACCTTTATTTGTGCATGAAGGTCCTAGTGCTTCCTCATCAGTTTTCACATACATTGGATAATCAGTTGTTTCACAGCTTCATACTTTAAATCATGATGCTTGTAATCTATATTAAGTCTAGAGCAGACTCTGAACTTTGACTCTAATTTGTTAAAAGATAATTTGATAACAAATATCTTCCTGATGCATTTTCTAGTATGTTCCATGAAACACTAGGACTGTGAAGTGCTGCATACTGGTAATTTTTTAAAGCACAAGACTGTATTTAGGATCTGAAATCAGTAGTAGGAAAACCACTTAGCTTTGTTTAAGTACAGGATCTTCAGCTAACATTCTTCCTAGTGTTGTATTTTAACATCCTCTAACTGGATTTGTAGTTTCCTCTAAGATACTGCTAGATTTTGAGGGTAGAGAAGGGGGAAGAGTCACCTAATTTTTCATTTGCACCTGTACAGTCTCTGAGCTTCTCTCTTGCTTGATTAAAGCAGTGTCTTGCTATGTTATGAAAGCTGATTTGTTCCCTGAAAGATTTTTTTCTTTGCCAGTTAGTCACCTTTCTATATATTTATGCTCTAAGCTATATATCTTAGAATCCTAATAAAACTATGGTATAGCAGTTTCCACACATTCTGCATTGTCATTAACCTGTGTTTTTTTCCCTCCCTCCCTGATAAGTCCCTTTTGGAAACAATTGTAAGACGAGTATCTTTTGCTGTCTCTCTTCTATTATGTTTATCAATAGTAGTGTGATTTTTGCATTTAAGCTTAGTTTCCTCTAAGTAATTCCATATTTGATGGATTTACTCATTGTTATTTATACTCCTGATTTCTCTTGACTACTTAACATTAAAGACAGTATATTTTCTTCTACATCTTATCTTAATAATACTATAGGGAGCACTGACTTGTCTGTATTCTCTAGAAGTTGCACCTGGATCATATGTCTGCTAGATGGCCAAATGGCCACAGTGAATCGCCTTGCTTTCTTTCTTGCTGCTGCTAATTGAACATTCTCTCCTGTCTTTTCTTTTTTACCTATGCTGCAGCCTGAGACTTCTCATTCCTGTCCTCAGCTCTTGCTTCTTATCTTATCCTGAGCCCTGAGCACAAAGTGATAACTTTTTGATAAAGCTGAATCTGGGCCGGGCGCGGTGGCTCACGCCTGTAATCCCAGCACTTTGGGAGGCCGAGGCGGGTGGATCACAAGGTCAAGAGATCGAGATCATCCTGGTCAACATGGTGAAACCCCATCTCTACTAAAAATACAAAAAATTAGCTGGGCATGGTGGTGCGTGCCTGTAATCCCAGCTACTCGGGAGGCTGAGGCAGGAGAATTGCCTGAACCCAGGAGGCGGAGGTTGCGGTGAGCCGAGATCGCGCCATTGCACTCCAGCCTGGGTAACAAAAGCGAAACTCTGTCTCAAAAATAAAATAAAATAAAATAAAATAAAAATAAAAAATAAAAAAAATTTAAAAAGCTGAATCTGAAACTCTTCTTCCTACTATTTCTTTTTGATAAACGTTCATTCCACTTTGACCTGAAGAAGATACCAGGTCTTGGTAGTTTGCTTATTTTTTACTAAGTTATTTCTTGGCCAAAAAAAAAAAAGAAAAAAAAGTTGCTGAGGCCCCCAGATTTCTTTTGAATTTTACAACTCAGCTAACGTCTAACCTCAGTGTCTTTAGGGTTCCTCCTGCCCTAAGATTTTTTGATGCTCACAGAAAAGAAGACAAGTTCTTATTTGCCTTTATCTTGGTTATGTGTGCATAGATACGTAAAGTTAAATTTTCTGCAAGATTTTGATGGAAAAAGAATAATTTCTAAATAAGAGCCAGAATTATTATAGGTCTCTTGGGAGAACATTATGTAAACTGAAATCAAAACTGAGGGTTTTGAATGAGCAATTTTACTTACCATAACCATTTTTAGGTGACATAATCATGGCTTCAGAGGAGAAAGCGCGTCCTACCTTTTTCTTACTTTATTCTATAGACAGAATGCTGCTGTTAAAGATTTGTATACAGGTTTCTGTGTGAACATAATTTTTGAAGTGCCTGGGAGTGCATTTATTGGGGTCATATAGTACTTACATGTTTGGAGTTTTTGTTTGTTTAAGAAACGGACTGTTTTCTAGAGTGGAGAAGGGTATTGGTAGTTTTGTTTTTACAGGCAATGAACTTGATTAGCTCAGGCTATCTATCACTTCTATGGAGAGAGGTAGCTCTAAACTCATTTCAGTCCTCTGAGCTTTAGCTGCAAAGCTTTTAGTTTTGCCTAACTTGGGGACTGCCAGCGATTTGGGCTGAGTTTAAACTTAGAATTTTGAGGTTCTCAAATTCTCTAGAGCTCCTTTTCTTCACTCTCTGATGACCATGGTTATGATCTCATTCTCCTTCCTGGTTCTTCCAGCCAGAATGTTAGTGGGCTTTTTTACTGAAATTTCAGCCACTTCTGTGCCTCTGCTGCAATATGGGCACCGTCAGGATTCCTACACATTTTTTACTCTCCTCCAATATAGGCAAAGTTCATTCTCCAGTGTTTTCAGGTAGTTGTTGTTTTTTTGTTTGTTTTGTTTTTTTGTATGCTGTCCAAAGTTTATACCTGTTATTTGCAGAAGAATGATTTGTTAGGTGCTTACTCCTCCACAATTGGTTCTGAGCTCCTAAAGTCTACTTTTTTGTCTTTTTTTTTTTTTTTTTTTTGGCTGAGTATAGTCAGGATATCATCCAAAATCACCCAACATATAAAGAACCCAGAAAATGTGACCCAGTTACAAGAGAACAGACACCAACCCTAAGATAATTCAGATACTGATATTATCACACAAGGACTTTAACAGCTACTGTAACTATACCCAGTCTTTTATTAAAAGATAGCTGGGGAGGCAGGACAGGAGTTAAGCTTTTGAGAGAGGATAGAATTAACAGTAGGGTGCTCCACCCATTGTCATGCTTTGTCAAATGCTTAACTTCTATGCCAAGTTTGAGAAATACTATGAAATTTTATCAAAGAAAATAGTGCCAAATTGCCTATGTTAACAAGTGACTGGTTTGGCAAAACTTAAGTAAATCTATCTTATTTTTGGATGTATATTTCTATTTGTATGATACATCCTTGAGAACAGAGTGAAAAAAAGGCTATACTAAAGGTTTCTCCTCCCACCCTGGGCAATATTTAAGCATCAAAATGTGGCCTGTAACTGCTTCTCAGTGAGAAATGTATTTATTATTGTATGACGGGAAGATTTTAGAATCTTAAAATTAGTTTGCCTTGGTGCAATATGTAAATGTAACTATTCTTTATCCCCATCCCTATGCTGGATAACTGTATCACTTAGCTGTTTCAGCAGCCAAGCATTATTGCTAAGTAGTTAAAGCTACTGGGGCAGAAAGGCTTGTGTTCCAATCACAGCTACTCCACCTGCCAAACTATACACAAATTATTTGATCTCTTCAAAGCAGATTTTAAACTCATAATTAAGTACATAATTCAGAAGATTTTGTGGCTTGCACCTGTAGTGCAAGAAGATTTTGTGCCACTGCACCTGTAGTCCCAGCTACTTCAGAGGCTGCAGCGGGAAGACTGCTTGAGTCCAGAAATTTGACTCCAGCCTGCTCAACATTGCAAGACCTCCATCTCAAAACAGGCAGATTTTGTGATTTAAGTTAAATACGTAATACATGTAAATTGCTTAAATAATAGCTATTTTCAAGAAGATAGCTTCTGTTCGTCATGGTGTAGTAGTACACCAAATTTGTGGTTAAAGGATTTTTCCAAATCAGTTTTTCTGTTTTGAGACGAGTTCTTGCTGTGTTGTCCAGGCTGGTCTCAAACTCCTCCCCCTCAGCCTTTCTAGTAGCTGTGATTACAGGAACATACCACCATGCGCAGCACAGATTAGTTCATTTTAAATATAGTGTTTGTGGAAAGAGTGAAAGGAGTATGAGAAATCTTAATTATATTGGTCACTCAAGTCATGCAATTTCCATTTTTCATAAAAAAGCATCTCCACAATTAAATATTTTTTCCCTTTAAGAAAATAAATTCAGAAAGATATATGTAAAATGTACCTAATACAAAGTGAAAGACTTAAAAGACAGACAGTAGGAAAGTATTCATCTCATTCTACAAATTAACTTCAATAGAATTGAAATTACAGTAATTGTGGCAGTACTGGTAAAGGATTTTACCTTTTCTAAAACAATACGTTTTATTGTTGCATTGAATCAGTAGAGATTGTGGGGATGTGTTATGTTAAACCAGAACCCGATAAAGAACTTGGAAGTAATTAGGGTGTTTAATTTTATTTTTATATTGTTTATTTTCTTGCCACTTCCTTCAGAACTCTGGGATGGATCCCATTTTGCCCTGGAGTTGTTCCCGCACTGGCAGTGGGTTTGCCTAGCACACTGTATCACACAGAACAGACAAGGCTCCTAGGATTTGTGTTTCTCTTGCTTTGCTAGAATTTCAGGAATGTTAATGAGGGTGAGAGAATCAGATTTTATATGGCTATAAGTTCTTTTAGATTAAATACAATTTCTTATAATTTTTTTTTACCTTTTGTCCTCAAATTTTATTTTACTATGCTTTTATGTTCATTCTTATCAAGTATTTTTTTGTAATTTTTTTCTTCTCCTATTTATCTTTTTCTGTCTCAGCCCTTTTTTCACCTTCTCCCTAATTCAGCTGTATCCAGTGCTTGACTTCACCATAACATCTTTTGTCTCAGTATATGTAGACTAGTAAGGAAATATTCAACCTCAGTTTCTCCTTGAACATTTCATTCTTATATCTCAAAAATCTAAGTGACTAATGAATCTTTATTTTCCATTTTTTTCCTACTTTTCTTTTTTCTGTAGTCAATTTTATCAAGCTAACATGTATACCTATTCTATAGTTTATATTCCCTCTACTAATCCATCCCATCCCGCCTTGGCTTATTTCTTGGTTTACATTGATCCAAGTAAGAATTCTCGTTTCTGTTTTAAAAGCATAATTCTATTTAGCCTCATCCAGAAACGAAATAAAACATTGACTATACTCATTTGCCTGAGCTAGCTAAAAATAAATATTCCTTTGCATGCAACGATCCTAACTAAAGTTTAAAGAGATTCTTTGATATGAACACTGGAGTAAAGTGAAATATGTATCATTGAATATTTACCTTCTTTACTTAATAGCAGCCTTTTAAAGTTTAGGTTTCTTACATACATATGAGAGAATATACATCTTATTAATGAATTTAGTGAGAATTAAATTTAACAATTCCATAACTCAGCCGGGCACAGTGGCTCACACCTATAATCCCAGCACTTTCGGAGGCTGTGGCGGGCAGATCACCTGAGTTGAGAAATTCAAAGCCAGCCTGGCCAACATAGCAAAACCCCATCTCTACTAAAAATACAAAAATTAGCTGGGTTTGGTGGTGGGCACCTGCAGTCTCAGCTACTTGGGAGGCTGAGGCAGGAGAATCACTTGAACCCAGGAAGTGGAGGTGGCAGTGAGCCAAGATTGCACCACTGTACTCCAGCAAGAGCAAGACTCCATCTCAAAAAAAGAAAAAAAGGCCAGGCGCGGTGGCTCAAGCCTGTAATCCCAGTACTTCAGGAGGCCGAGGCGGGTGGATCACGAGGTCAAGAGATCAAGACCATCCTGGCCAACACAGTGAAACCCCGTCTCCACTAAAATACAAAAATTAGCTGGGCGTGGTGGTGCAGGCCTGTAGTCCCAGCTACTAGGGAGGCTGAGGCAGGAGAATTGCTTGAACCCGGCAGGCAGAGGTTGCAGTGAGTGGAAATCGCACCACTGCACTCCAACCTGGCCCCTGGCGACAGAGTGAGACTCTGTCTCAAAAAAAAAAAAAAAAATTCATAACTCTATTTTACTGACTTTGCTTAAAATTTTTAAGAAAAAATATGGTTTTGAATTACAATTTTTATTTCTTTTCTATATCTTTCAATTTTTTATAAAAGGAATAAAATAGTTTCACTTTTAGTATTAACTATAACAAAAGCAGGTGTTAAGGAAAATGTACATTTCTTTCTTTGAGAGGTTGATATCTACCATATTCTAGAATACGAAATGAAACAAAAACATTTTGCATTATTTTTGCATCAAGAATAAAGCCTGGTTTGGGCTAATTAAATATTAACCACTTTTTTTTCTCCTTCTTAAATATCATTGCATATTCAACTGTCCCTTTAACATGTATTTTTGATATAATACCCATCTATGAGAAACTTAAATTGACTTACACTAAATCAAAATTCTCCCAATTCACATAAGAAATTTAAGGAAACATTTTACATCTTCCAACTGTTTCAGATGTGTTTATATTAATGGATTTAGTTGAATGACTTACCCAGCGACATACTGGAAGTGTATATGAAAAGTATGATGTGTAAAACTCTTATTTCAGCATTCATTCCACAAGTTCAGCATTTCCAAACTAGTACTTGGAACAGTTTATGATGTTAAGTATTTTAAGTTTTAGTATCTCAAAATAAATTCATTTTTTGAATGATTTAATGCTTAAAATCTCCTAAAATGTAATGTTCAAAATTCCCTTGCTTTCTTATTTGAAGTTACAACTTCATCTTCCTGCAGTACAGGGCCCAGTTGGATTATATTTGAGAATAGAAAGAAAAATACAAGTTATCCTTATTCCCTGAGATGCTCAACAAACTGATTAATCTTTAATAGTTAAGAATGCACTGAAAAGAAAGTCTGAGTTTCTGGAAAAGTGTTGAAGTTGCCATTTACTACATTAATCCTAAATCCTTTAAAAAAGTAATGATTGTCTTCAGAAAATTGTATCAGACTGCTATAATGGAAAATAGCATTAACATGTAATGCCCCATTCTAACTAAACCCAACTTCAGAAAACTGTTTACCTTTGTTTTTTTCCCAAAATAACATGTTAAGAGGTTCCTTTCTGAAAATTTTTCTTAGGTACTGGGAACTCAGAATTTTCGTTTGAAATATATTAACATCTTTATTTGGCATGAACGATAGAAGTTGCAGTGTATTGCATAGTACAACCACTAATACTCTTTTCAATAACAATAAAAACAAAAATAATAGTAAACAGAGCTGTGTTTCTAACCCCAAAGAAGTTGAAGACCTTAGTTTAGATACTTCATAGGAATTCCTTATGGAGTCCTCCTTTACCTCCTGCCAATACACCCAAGGAATCTTTTCTTGATAAATTCACTCACACTAGCTATCAAATCTAAACATGACAGAAGTAAGTTAGCATCAATTATTTACCCAAATGAGACAAAGGTTTGTCATTTTTTTTCCTGTTTTTCCTTCAGCCCTCCCCATCCCATTAGTGTTTAATATTTCTTTAATCTCAGAAACAATCATTCCTAGTTTATGTCAAAGTCAGGACTTTGGAATTTGGAACATTATCTTTACCACTTTCTGTAACTATCTCATTTTAGGCTAAAACTACAAAGCATTACTCTTTTTTTTTTTTGAGACAGAGTCTTGCTCTGTCACCCAGGCTGGAGTACACTGGTACAATCTTGGCCCACTATAAGTAGGTCATTCCATTTAATATAATCACTTATTTTGTTATGATTTGTTTGACATATTAAATTGTCAAATATAAGTATTCTCTTAATATGCCTCTTCTCTGATTTTATGATACAGACTCAATGATAAAATCTTTTCAAGTTTGTTTTCATATTTGTAGTGTTCTGACTGGCTGGCTAGCTGTAAAATGTAGCCTTCCTAGTCCACACTAAAATCCATTGAGTGTTCTAATTGCACAAAACACCATAGAAAAACCTTGTCTATCACCTTTTTTTTTTTTTTTTTTTTTTTAATACAGAGTCTCACTCTGTCACCCAGGTTGGAGTGCAATGGCGTGATCTCGGCTTACTGCAACCTCCGCCTCCTAGGTTCAAACGATTCTCCTGCCTCAGCCTCCTGAGTAGCTAGGATTACAGGCACGTGCCAACGCGTCCAGCTAATTTTTGTATTTTTAGTAGATACGGGGTTTCAACATTTTGGCCAGGCTGGTCTCGAACTCCTGACCTTGTGATCCACCCACCTTGGCCTCCCAAAGTGCTGGGATTACAGGCGTGAGCCACCACGCCCGGCTGTCTATCGCTTTTAAAAACAAACTGTGAATGTGAAAATATCTCTGATGTGACTGCTTTATAAAGCTCAATAAAGCAGTTTTGATCCAGAGGAATGTATGACCTGAATATTTGTTAGACTCATGATATGTAGCAACAAAATCATCTTTATTTTACTTCAATCTGACAATATAATGTCTAAAATCACAAATTGTTTAGATTGGCAAGATTTTATTTTACTAATTCTGAGATACTATAAAAATAATCCTTTCTATATATTTTTAAAGTATTTATTTAGAAAAAACTGGGAAATAAATTGGAGAAGATACTAATTTTAAGAAAAACAAACTAAAATCAAGTCTTTTGTCTTCGGGAACAAATAAGACTGAATAAATTGGAAGAAATCTTTTGAAAAGCAAGAGAGA
This sequence comes from Cebus imitator, assembly GCF_001604975.1. Lineage (NCBI taxonomy): Eukaryota > Metazoa > Chordata > Mammalia > Primates > Cebidae > Cebus > Cebus imitator. Next base: position 5,583,134 of record NW_016107325.1, read on the forward strand.
CAAGCGATAAGACATAGTGAAGTAAAATTTACAATAGCTACAATGACTTTAATGAATAAAATCTAAATGTCACTAAAGATAGATATCCACGGATTTAGATTTGAAATTTAAGAACTACACAATTTTGGATGAATTATAACTTATGATTCTATATTAGGATTCTTCAGATATCTGGATTTGTCAGTTTATAAGCTTTAGAAAGTATACAACACTTTCTAGGTATGATGTAAAAATGTTTAAATATCCAAATTATAGAATACGTTATTACAACATGTTCTTTAATGCTGATTTTTAAGTCAGAATAAATGTAATACCGGTGTGAGCCACAGGGTGGGAGTGAAAGGCAAGAACTTGTGTTGAAGCAGCTTAAATACATAATTGCACCGTCTTTATAAACCTTTTAAATGCTTGTTGAATTATAAGGAGCTATAGCTTGGTTTTCTTTCTTCCTCTAAGCAGCTGCATTCTTCAGCAAAGAATCTATAACAAAAGACAAACACATTGATTTAAATATATAGGCCATTTTTATTGAATATGAAAAGAAGTAAACATATAGATTTATTTTTTTTCTTTCCTAAGTTTCTGGGCATATGAGGTGCATGGTGAACAGGGCAGCAATTTTGATCAATAGTTGAATTTGAGAAATTTCTTGAATTACCAGTACTGGAAGTAGTAATCGAAGTTACCAGAAATATTTCATCTCTTCACACTTTCCTGCTTCGTTTTCCTTTTTCCTTGATTTTTCTTATTTAAAGAAAAAAATCAATTGTATATTACATATAGATCTATAAGCTGCCTCAAGTTATTTTTCAGTAGGGAAGGTAAATAAATTTTCCTTTGTGTTTTCTCTTTACTCGATCTCATTTGAATTTGGAAGCAATTTAAAGTAGTAATAGTAATCATTTTGTATCTTTAAGGTAAGAAGACAAGAGGTTTCTTCTCCTAGAAAAGAAACTTCAGCAAGGAGTCTTGGTAGTCCTTTGCTCCATGAAAGGTAATTCTACATCCTTCTTCGCCAACTCTTAAAAATTATCAATACTGAAATATATTTTATATTTATATATTTTTAAGCTTTAACAATTACAAGAAAATAGCAGCCTTTTAGAATGAGTGGAAGTGACCAACCCCAGAGCACTTCATGTTAAAAATGACCTAAATAAGTCATACAGTTAATAGCAGAGCTGATCTAAAACTTGGATTCTCTAAAGCTCTACTATTTAAATAGGCAAATATTAAGGCCATATTTCTTTATATGTATGAATCCTAATGTGAACTTTACCAAAATGAGGAATATTTAATATTCTATTTATTTGTAGAGAACAAAAGTCAGTGCATTGAAATTTCTAATGTAGAATAAGACATCCAGCATTCGCATATATATGAATAAGTAGATAACGCTAGACTATACTACATGTATGTACTAGAACTTTTAATTTATCACTTAATTTGTGCCTGGCTTTCTACAAACACAAGCTGGTTTTGGGGACATTGTCTAAGAATTTAAAATAATTTTTTTAACTTTTAAATAATTATTTTATGGCACATAAAATGGTACTACATAAGTTTAATTATTTAAAAACTTGGAAGTTATAGCCTTACATTTTAAAATGTTGATTTTTTTTTTAGGGGTAATATAGAGAAGACTTTCTGGGATCTGAAAGAAGAATTTCATAGAATATGCATGCTAGCAAAAGCACAGAAAGACCACTTAAGCAAACTTAATATACCAGACACTGCAACTGGTAAGATTTAATTTAATCTACAGTAATGTTGATTTTATTGATTGAAATTGATTTCTTTTTGAATGTGAAAATATTTTTGAATGCCTAGTAAGTGTGTGGCATCTGTAAGTTACCCCTCATCCATATATATTTAAATGTGTACATGCTATGTAAGTTCTGTAATGTATTACATATGTAATTGTTGGTTTTTTTCTCTTTTTTATATATGGTACTATGAAGATTGAATTGAAAGACATAATTACTAATTATCTTAATAAGAAATCCCATCTTTAAAAAATATGAATAAATATAGAATATATCCCTGGAAGTTTTCAGTTGTTGTTTGGGGGTCTTATTAAACATTAACTCTTATGTTAATAAGTTACTTGAAGCCACACTACCATATTATATGAGCTAAGTAAAACTATAACATCGGGTTTGCTTGTAACTTCTGCCTGAAAGTTCATTACATATACATGGATAGATGGGGTTTTGTTTTTTTGGGTTTTTTTT